>NW_009599636.1:0-60608 GCF_000690535.1 Cariama cristata | reverse complement strand
GTAGGGAAATTAAATCAAATAATTTTTTTAAATCAAACATTAGGGCAATAGAAGGCTCCTCTAACACTTCTTTTTAAAAAATGACATAGTGTAGCCTGTTCAACAGACTACTTCCAGGTATATGAAAGAAATAGTATCTTTAAGTGTCACCAATAAGATCTTAGTATACTGCATTAGTTTAAGGTACCATTTATCTGAATTGAAAATGGTGCCAAATTTAACAGAAAAATACCCATGAACTGCCATGGTGGGTCACTTTATATGCTTGTGTGCAGTTGGAAATAAGCTTTCTTCAATTATCTCCCACATACCTTACGCAAACACACAAGCAGCACAGCAAAACACAGATATTTCTTGCCAGCTGAAGACAGCACACACCTCCTGGTACCCTACCCTTTAATGATGAAGGGCAACAAATTTTGTCCTTACTGCCATGGAAGAACAAGTATTCAAGTAATCTGCCCAGTGCAGCGGATGCGTGGCAGCTTGCTGCAACTGGTACCACATCAAGGAGAAAGTATGTCAGCTTCCACGTTTTTATATCCTTATTAAAGGATATAGAAAAGCTGGTCTTGGAAGCAAAGTAACATTTAACGAGCATTCTTCTTATTCTATGCACAATGTAAGCTCACAATTGGATAAAGCCTGCTGTTTCTAACTACCTGCAAATTTCAGTCAATACGTACCTGGCAGTGCAGGGAAATCCCAGCTAAGAAGCATCAACAAGAATGCTATTTCACTTTAACTGTCCTAACGCTATCAAGCAATGCCATCTTACCCACACTTGAGTAGAGATTTACAAACGTCTCACTGAATTGCCATCGTGAAATGTTAATAAAAAGAAAAAAAGATTGACTGCCTTAGTACAACTTCTCGTATGCTACTGAAATCTCCAAACAAAAAAACCCCAGGTGCTTCAAGAAAGAGATACAGAAAAATAGATGAGACAAGGGAATTGAATACCCCAAAACCAGATATCTCGTACGAACTTCTGCCAGACTAATTTCTAAGAATGACAGAAGAAGCTTAAATTAAGCAAAACCATGCAGTTATTAGGTGGGAAGAGATGACAATTTTTCTAGTCTGGAAGAAAATGATACAGTGATCAGGTAACAGTTACTCAAACTATTCAGCCCTTCACCAAATTACAGTAATGCAGAAATACAATTACTCTCTACAGTGACCTCTCACAGAGAAGTAGAATTAAGATTAGAACTAAGAAATAAATCAGAAATGTAACTCTCCAAAACGCGTTCTGTATAATCTTTAATATATTTTAATACTCAAGCATTAAAAGAAATCTTTTTTTTTTGTGCCAGGCACGTAAAAAAAATTCAGCACAAGAGAACCAGCAGAACATATTCTAAATCTTTACAACCAAATAAAGAAATAATTTACATTAGTTTAGATAAGGAGTAAAAGAGTTCTCAAGATCACCTTCATCCCCCAAGTGACCTGGCTGTATATCCTAGGTTAAGGCTATAATCTCACTCTTATCTATGACTTGCTTAGCTTAATTGCATCATATCATTAATATTATTAATTTCTGCCATTGCCCATAAAACTCAAAGCCTCATGCCAATTCTGTAAAATATATAAGTTCGAACTGAATTAAACACAGCACACAGTCAGCTGCGTAAAACCACCATAAAGCGCTAGAAAGCATCAAGCATGTAAGTATTTAAAAAGAGAGAGCACCTAGCTTTATTCTTTTGGCCCAAGAACCCAGGTAAGAAAAATGTGGGTGTCTTTTCTGCATGATCAGAATTCGCTGGCTTTCAAAATGCTTCAAGTCGGAGTAGAGCTACATTACATTTGAACGGACCTCACAGAGAATCCATTTTTCAGATATTCTTCCCCAACTTTTAAAGAGCAGAGCTAGCTAGAATGCTTTTGTACCAATAATCTACAGAAAGCAAAAGACATGCTCAGAAAGCTAGTCTCGAGACTAGTAGCAAATAAAATGCAAGGTGAACCTGAAGTTACAGGTAGCAAGTTAACAGTGCAAAGCGAGCACCAACAACGTAGTCTCAGGAGAACATTCCTCCAGATATATTTGTTAACAAGGTACAGAATTTGCTTATGTTCAGTTTTACATAGTCATGGTTAAATCCAGCTGTGACATAAGGCAGAAACGCTGCGGATGCCAGTACAAACCTTCTTTCATACCCCACTTACTACTGAGGAAGACTTTAGCTATTCAATACTGAGCAACCCTTATTGTCCCTTCTTAATATATATGAATTTTTAAAACCCAACTCCTTCTCTAGCTCTTCTATGCCAGAAACATAGCTGTATTTCAGAAGATGTGTAAAATGTATCACCTTAAATATATGCGCCTTGAGTACTAAAATCTGTCAAACTTTCATATCTTGTGTTGTTAGAGAAGCAAGAATTCTACTAACATGCCTTTACATAAGTATTCTTATACCATGAAATTTATCACACAATGTAAAACAATACTTTTTTTTGTCATAATGGTTTCTCCTCTAGATCAGTCTTCCTTCATTGTTGTTCAGTGATTAAATTTATCCTGTCAGACATACTTTTAAGACAAACTTTCTAACACCACAACCCATTGTAAAACAAGTCAGTTGAGCTCTTGCAAGGATACTGCATATATGAACCACTCTTACATGCCATTAAATTCTAGCTGAAGAATTTTAAAACGATATTAACAACGAGTTAATAAAAAAGATGGATTTCCTCATGAAATGTAAGAAAGGTGAAGAATTCAAACTTCTACATTTTTGGGGTTTTTTTCTTCCTGCTCCTTAACAAGTCTGCTTTGTTTGCACAGGTTACGTAAGTAAGATGTTCTTAAAGTAACATTAACAATATTTCAGTGCTGTTTCTAGAAATAATCACTTTCAAGAGTAAGCAAGATAGTTATACACACAATAAATCAGAGTATTACTAAATAAGTATCTCAGTTTTCATCTTCTGTCAAGCTCTTTGAAAAACAACAGTATATTTAAGGATTATTAAAAATACTTTATATATGTCCCTCTCAGGGAAGACCCAGCAGTACTATAGGTCAATTTTCAGATGTGACCAGCCACAGTGACCTTTGTCCTCCTTTAGAAAAGTATATGGCATTGACCACATTTAATCTTATCTGAGTATATACAGCAGCTTTTAACCATACTCAAGACGCATTATATCAGCAAATTCCTCATTTGAATATTTAAAAACAACAGGGTCTTTAACTGATCACACAATAAAACACTTGTGAAAAGTCATCTGGAGATCTGTTCTCTCTGAAACTTAAACATTTGACCTACCTTGAACCGTAAGTTCTGCTTGAGCTTCAATCGTCTCATTTCCATTATCCGCTATGCAGGTATACGTCCCAACATCCTCTTCTGTAACATCACTGATCTCCAGACTGCCGCCCGCAAGCAGAAGAAACCTTTCATAGCTGTGCCAAACAGGACAGAGAGGTGATTTGATGGACACATTGACTTAAATAGCGTTACTAGAGAAGCACACACAAGTCCTCTGCCTGAAATGTAAAGACTTCTTCAGTTTATGTAGACACATAATATTTCTGGGTGCCATTTACAAGAAACTATGTTAGAGAGATGAAGTTTTAACTAGATGATCAAATTCCATACTTTGGTTTCACATTTAAAATTAAGTTCAACTATATCAATTCCACAAGAGTAGCTCATCTTTTTACACTTACAGCCGTTCTTAATCAAATGTGATCCAAGATATTTAGACAATAGCATCTAGAACTTAGGAAAAGTGAAATAATGTAACCACATCATTAAAACAATAATTTTGCAGACACAGTCGGAATGACTTACTGCTCAAAAAGCTAAGTGAACTATTAACAGGGCAGACTTGCGCCTGTACAACATAAGGAACAGTAACGTACACTGTATAATGTAAACTAATTGAATTTTTGTAGAAAGATACCCATTTCAGTAAGACATAAGATTTCAGACTAAGATACGTGTTAAAAAAACATTCAAAATACAAATTCATCAAGGTGACAAAGTTTCTGTACAGAATTTACAGAAGTAAATACGGAAAAAATACAGAAGTCCCTCTGACTTCTAAAGAGTGGGGAAGGGTTTGTAATTCAGCCCTTATAAACTATCTGCTTTTAAAACAATACGTAGCAGATAAATGTAGCAGATAAATGTAGCATTTTATGCTATATGTAGTCCCCTCAGTCTCCAGCCACGTTCTTCTCCCATTGCAACCATCATTCCCCTTTGTGTAATGCAATTTTGTACAAGAGTTTTCCAAGATCACTCATCACTCCAAGCATCCACAATAAAATGCCAGTAACACTACCAAAAATCCCAAGCCGAGACAACAAATCATGACTGGATGCTGATCCAGAACCATGCTTATTTGCAGCTGAAAAAAAGTGGAAGATTCTACCTGATGGCTTCTTTTCTGGCAGTATCAAGAAATGGCTTAGTGGGCAGGAATGGACTGAATTCTTTCAAAATATTAACTGAATAGTACATTATAACAATTAACTTTTTTGGGTCTCAATAGAGTAGCTGATGTACAAAAAAAAAAAATCAACCCAATTGCTTTCTCCGTTTGAAATTTTACTAGAATTATGTTAGTAGAACCAATGCTCTTACCTGCTTGGAAAGGTAAATTCTTAGGGTAGAAAGGCTTTTGACTCACCTAATTACCACTTTAATATTTATTTACGGTACTACTATAATTGTTGATCAAATTTCTGGTTCAATACATTTAAAAGTAGAGCAAACAAAACCATTATTGGAATTCAGTGAAAGAAGCCAGTCCTAAAAGCATCCAGAGAGATGTCCTATTCAGGTATACCATAAGGAAAGAAGGAAAGGCATCCTGTTTCCATGATCTAGTAACAGGAGGACTACAAAAAGGCTGTTTTCTAAGAAGTGTGGGGAATTTGAGTGAAGATGTAAGTTTGAAAAAAATGTATCAGAAGATTTAAAAAGAGGAATGTCTGAAGAAATAGTATAGGAGTATGTAGACAGCACTGCAAACAGGTTCTGGCTAAGAGGAAAACAGCAAGAAGTTTGTCATTAAAATCTGGTTTGGAACCACATGACAGTGGTTCAAGGACAGAAAGTAAAAAGATAAGACAACACATCTTGGATTATTTTGACCTGTATTTTATTGTCATTGCAGCCAAAAAAAAAGGCAGAGGCCTCCTATCATGGATCAGATGAAAAATTAACATGTAGAAAAAAAATAGGAGTTTTAGTTGTTACCAAAGATAGTGAAGGATGATCCATCTCCCATCTCGAGCAAGAAAAATCTGTACAAAGGAGATGTGAACAGGAGCTGCTAAAACTGTATCACTTTTTTCCCTTCTCCCACTTTCCTGTACTCTATTTATCTGTATTCTATCCAGATAAATTAATTAGATTTAAACCACACAAATCTGTGGAAGTTAGCACAAAGAAACTGAACTTAGAAGTTTTGGACTACACCACCTCCAAAGCAAATCTGACCATCTAAGAAAGTTTTAAGACCACCTAAAAAAGATCTAAGGAAACAATGCTCTTCCCAATTCTTGAACCTCTGTTTGCATCTGGACTTCGACAGTCCACAAACACAGAAGAGCTTTCCAAACATTGTCAAAGTGAACAGAAACAATGTCACTGAAGCTTATTTGTGAGAATGGCATGTTAGACACGTTAAGATTGCACTAAAACCACACCTAAATAAGTAAGGTAAGTCTGGACTCTGACACATCCATATATGCAGTCTTGTATCTTCTTTTACTATGCAAAACAGTTTCTCTGATTATTTGTTCTAGCATTTGTGGTAAATTAAACTAATCCGAGTAGCATATAATCTGCTGAAGCCTAAAATGAAAGCAGAAAGAAGTGGACCCAATTGGTAAACGTGCCAGATCTGTCCGTAACAGTCAGGATACAAAACAGGAAGGAAGGCAGTGCAGAAAGAACTGACTCTGTGTGAGAAACAGACTAACAAAATTGCAAAGGAATGATAAAAGGCCATAGAGAATGTTAGTGTAATTTTGATGACACATAGCACCTTCTTCTGGATATCCACCAGCTTCCATCGTTACCCAACTAAAAGCAAAGCGTGCCTTACAACGTTGTGAGCCTCTGGAAAAGTGAAGTAACACCTGCATGGTGAGGCAGCAGACTACCATGGTCACTAGCTAGGCAATTAAGATGTTACTAAAACTATTAAAAATTACTAGACGTCACATTAGGCAACAAAAGTTTGTCATATAGGATCTCACAAACTACTTGCAACATGGTAGTATTTACATGAACTCTCCTTTTTGTCAAGAAGCAAGTAGTGTAGTTTTCAGCCATCTAAATTGTGTGCCATGCTTTTATTTTCTTTGATTTTTTAACTCAAGAAAACCTAGAGTTGAGTCCAGAGTTTACCAGTATGTGATACAACACAAGTTCACCGCTGTTAAAAACACGGAAGGAAACAATTAAGTTGCCAGGCTCCTTAGTGATTCCTTCTGTATGCATTAGCTGCGGAAGAATTCTGGGCTTAAAGCAACACAGCTTTTGTAATAAAGTAAAAACATCTTAATTTTGTAAGGACAATGAAGCATTTCCACAAAAGAGTGAAGCAATCAGATTTCAGGCACTGGAGACAAAGAATCAGCTTAATATAAAGGTGATAACATAATTTAAAGTGTCATTAAAAACAACAAAGATTGATCATTCAAATGTCAGGGAACAGGAAAATCAAATTCAAGCCTTTTATATGCATTCTATACAGCCCTCAGTTATGCACTCATAATATACAATTACTTGAGCTACTTCGGATACCTAACTCACATGCTTTTTTGAGTTTCATTATCACAAAATACAGTCAACCTTTATTAATTTACTGTATTCAAACAGCCAGTTATACCCTGAGGTTTTGGCTTTTTTTTTTTTTTTCCTCTTTTAAATTACTATTCCCAAAACATCTTATAATCTATTTGCAGTCTTGGTAAAGTACAGCAGATAAAATTAGACAGTAAATTAGATTATTTTGTGGAATCTACTACCAGAAAAAATCTCCATAATTACTCTGTTATGTTTAACCTTTACTGAGTTGGGCAAGTGTAATTCACTTAATACAAATCACTCGGAGTGCCTTGCAAACAACAATATATAGTAATTAAAAATACCACACATTTATGTGAAGTATTCAAGGAAAAAACCTGCATTAAGAATATGTATGTGATCATACAACTAAAGATTTCATTTGAACACATACAGCAACAGCATAAAATTAATGCCGCACACGCAACTTCTGCCTCGTGATCTCCTCACTTTAGAAAATGATTAACCATACAACCACGTTACAGTTTTCTGTAGGCATTTTTCAACGACATAAAATTTTGCTAAATTGAACAGCCTAAAACCACCAAAGAGTTAGCTGTACTTCAATAGCCTTATTAAAATATAATGTTATTGTTCAGGGTCCTTTCAATTGTTTATTTTCAGATTAACCATCTCATGTATTGTAGCTTTTTAAAGAACTTGTGGTACATGCATTTGTAATTTCTTTCATATAAGTGCCAAAATATAAATCAAAATACACAATATAAGCTGTTTGAGCACATACTGACTCATACACTGAAAAGGTGTCAAAGCAGAGCATCTTTTCCAAACATCTGAAACTCTGTCCATCCCCCAAGCTCTGAAAATCCATTTTGGCAGCCACCTCACCTGAAACTTCATTTTTCAACTTTGGAATCATCAAAAGCACAAAATTACTTCTGCATTTGCTAAAACCCAAAACCTTCATGCACTAGGATCCTTACCCAGGCAAGATATTTAAAAAAAAAAAAAGTATGAAAAGCTCAAAGCTGACAAAATCTGAAAAACTACTCAACCTGTATATAATGTTTCCATTATAGCCTTTGGTATCAGGTAACATTGACAATTAGGTAGATTTTACTTTAGAAAATTTTCTGTAAAGGACAGAAGATTTATTCAAACAGCTTTATACTTCAGTGGCTTTCCCCACTTCCTTCCATTTCTCTCAGAATTTTCTACATTCCTGGCAGAGAGACTGCTCATTCTGACTTTATGGAGGAAATCCAGCTGGAAAAGTAGAATGCACATTCGCATTGCTGAATCACATGTATGACGGGGTGGGTGTCCATTCGTAGTGCCAATCTTAAAGAACTACAAGTAGTATATCCTGTATCACAAGATTATACACACGAATGCATACGAGTCTAGAGGTTCGCTTGATATTTAGAAGCTCTGGTTTGGAGCTACAAGCATCAGCACCATAAATCTCAATCTAGAACAGGGTCTAGTCTTTTCCTTTCTTTTCAATCAATGTAGTTTTGAGAAAATTATTACATATCATCAAGATTACTAGCTTGACTAGTAAGCCAATTCAATGAAAAGCTTTCATCACAAGTCAAATGTTTTTCCCAGTGATAGTTTATCAGGTCCAATTTTCAACTTCGCGATTTTTTTAATCTCTGAAATCGTTAATACAGACAGCAAGGCTTCAAAGGAGCAGACCAAAGCCAGACAGCAACGCCGAGAGAAGGGCATACGGATGGTGCAAGCATACGGAGACCCTTCCTCCAGATAGTCTCTTACTCTTCAGCTTTTGAGGACTGAGACTTCCTCAAGTCCTGGCTGGAACCTGGATGTTTCATATTCTTTCATGGACTTCTTTATGAGGAATCAAAAAGTCAGCAGTCTAACTATCACTGAAATTACTTTAAAATCTTTAAGTTAAACAAGTTCTGAAAGGATTCCTTGAAGTTCTAACAGTTTTACTACCACGGAAACTTTTAGCATTGCATTAACTTCACCAGTTTCTCACTCAACACTCAAAGCTTCCTTCTCTCACTCAAATTTGTTTGGAAAATATTTTATCACAGCAAACTAATTCAACAACATATTGGATTACAGGCTGCTTGTCTGAACAAGTGCCAAGACTGCCATCATTAAAGTTTACTCATATTTATCCACTAACATAAATCTTATTGCAATCTTCGACAAATACTCCACTGAAATTAAACACCTGAGGTTTTTTCAGGTCTTATAACAAATATTTAATTCCAAAAACCCACCACTCCCAATCCTTAAAAATAATCTATTTTTCCTATAAATACAGGCTCCTATACATATTCTCCTTAGTAACACAGCTTGAAAGGAAACCACTTAATTTTGCATTAGATTAATTGCCACAGTTAAAAAGATAAAAAGTGAAAATAAGGTTGTGTGCCTAAACCATTTAACAAGCGGTAAAAAATTAGGGACATACTTTACCATGCTATCACAGCATTTCCTAACCCCATATATACACCAAGACATGTATCAATACATGTGTATATACATGTGGGTATACTTACATATATGTATGTTAGTCTGTAGTGTATGCGTATAGACAAAAAACATGATTTAAGAGTTTTTCCCCAGGCATAAGGTACTTTAAGACCTGTCCAGATGAAACAGATCATTTTTTTTTTCTTGGGATAAAGAAGAGCCACGCTAATAAGAGAAGTCTGACTTCTATATCAAAAGGGGATTTTAATACAAATTAAATGTGATTTAATTTGTAATTAAATTAACAGATCATGCATAACAAGCTAAGGTACCTATTTTGTAACAGCTTAACTGCAGGCTTTACTCCAATAAAGAATCTTAATTTTTAGTTCTAGAGATTGTCCAGTTATTCTATTCAAAAGAATAATACAACGGCTGTCAAGGTAAATGGAGTTCAAGAACTTTTTGTTGTCTGCTGTTTGAATCTCTTCTCTGTTAAGCCATGGTCATAAGTAGCAAACTTAAAGAGTTTGGGTACAGTTTGATCACTTTAAACGAACAATGAAGGAAGCTTACTCCTATAGAGCGTGTGGGGGAAAAAAAAAAAACAAACAAAAAAACACACAAACAAAATTTCTCCTTTACTTACCTTAAAACTAAACACTATAATAAGCACACACTTCACTGCAAGAAAAAAAAAAGCTCAGTGTTGTAACAAGAAAAAAAAAAAATTAAGATTTTTAAAAATTCGTTTCATCAGCAAGGTAACTTTAGTCACTCATCTTCAGCCAGACCAGAAAGTTTCTGTAAGTAACAGTAAGTCAAAAGAAATACAATTTTCATTGTTCGAAACCCTTATTTACTCCTTTTTGATTCTATCTTTGAGCAGAAAAAACACATTTACTTTAAATGGAAGAGGAATATTTGTCTTTTTAACTTTATCCTCCTTAGTGAATACATATCCAGAGGACACGACAACCAGTGGATTCCAAGAACATACAGGCACCTGCAGCTTTCAGTTTGGCGAGAGGCTTTCCTTGGGCTTGGCAGAGAACGTGCACAGCTCGTGTTGCAGGAGTAGAGAAGTGTTCAGTAAAATGGGAAAACTGACAGCCTTGGGGTTCCTGCTCCTGCCTTACCACACAGCGTCCACGTGACAATGGAAAGATACTCAAGAAAAAGTGGCCTCACGCAAAGAGCTAGTGACAGCGCTGAGGAAGCACTCTTCTGACTGCCCATACTGACAACTTGACACGGTTCACAGAGGGATTTGTACTTGCAGCAAAAGTCAACCGGAATCTGTTCTTGTAACAAAGGGACATAATGCTAAAAACTAATGCTGAATATTCTGAAAAAAATCAGGTCACACGTGGTTCAAATTGTGCACATATAAAGGTCAAATATGTTTACTAACGTTATGTCTCGGCTCTCCAATAAAATTTCTCACTCTGAATTTTGAAAAGAAAAAAAATATTCATGAAGCCCTCAGAATTTATAATGACAATCTGCACAGAAAAGTTCATAAGGGAATTAACAGCATTGTATTCAGAGCAGGATTTGAAAATTTGGGCTCTATCAAAAAAACAGAAAAAATAAAAAGGAGAGTTCTTCACTAAGTGAGCTTTAACCACCTTGTGCACTGAATGTGACATAAACTAGAGAAGGATGGGGCAGGGGGGTAGCAAAAATTTATAAAGATATGACTTGACATCATTTTACATACAAGAAAGACAAATTAAGATCTTACCAGGCACATTTATTCTGACATTTCATCACATTTGACTGTGCAAGTCTAATGAGTCTGTACCATCCTTCCTACATGAAGGATTTCTTATATTTATGAAAAAAATGAATCTAAATCACGTGCCATCAGATTGACATCAACCCAGTTTCTCAGTGGTATTAGTCATTACCCACAGAAGCTTGCATTTTCCAGATAAAGACAGTTCAAGTTACAAGCCCCCGGATTTTTTTAATTTAAGAGTTGACAAAAAAAGAGATACATTACTATCACTGGTACTGTAGAGAGATTTGCATATTCCTGTAGCTGCTTTCTGTGTCAGTCATGCCACAATATAACTTTACCTCTCGTTGTTTCACAATTAACTTGTTTTTACACTAATCTCACCACTGACTTTGAGGGACATTGAGAATATTCAAGTATCTAACTTCCTTGTTCTAGTAAGTATGTTCATTAGATGGATAAAAATTTTCTTGATAAGATTTGTTCTGCTTTCTTATGTATTTTCTACCACTTTATTTTGAATGAATATACCAGCAATGACAATGTATAATAGAGTAATTTTCACTTAAAAGTCCCTGAAAGCCCATAATTTTTCTTAATCATGCCTAACTTCTTAATATTCTGTTTTAATGAGAAATTATGAAATTCTGCTTTAAACACTTATTCTTAATTCTTATAGAACATGTAGATGCATACTGGACATTTTCACTGCAGAAAGAGTAATGCGAGTGCAGGGTTTCACAAATGTAATATGCCAACATGAAGAAGTCTTAGCTTTTCTGCAGTGTCCTTATTCCCTTAATTGCTTCTTTTACTCCAGTAGCAATCTAAAAGTAATACATTCTTAATAACCTTCCTGCTTCAAATACGATTTCTTGGTTTCAGATGTCTGCAAAAAAAATACTGAGATTGTTTCACAAGTCTCATGAACTACCTTACTTCTCATAACACTCAGTCTAGAAGCCCTCCAGCATTTGAAAACTAGCTCTGTTCTCCCGGTTTAAAATTAAGTAGAAAGGAAGTGGTGTGCTAATCTAAAATGGTAACTCCGGCTGGAGTCCTGCCCTTATATGAAAACATACACATTAGCCATTACTCACCCTTCTGTGATGAGCTCTTCTTCATTTCTTGTCCACCTGACAGATGGAGTTGGAAATCCTACCGCAACACATGGAAAAACCACACTTTGCCCAGTAACTTTAGTAAGTGAAGAGGGCTGCCTCGCAAACATCAAGTTCTGTGGCACCTCTGGATCTGCAAACATTTTGTAAATGACAAAGTTGTTACCAGATGCAAAATTAGAAGATGACCATACTAAAAAAAAAAAAGGCAACAAGAAACATGCAGTTTCTTTCCTGCATCTTCACAGGATTCAATCCCCATCTTACCTACATAAATGGTTTTCTGTAAGAGACTCTCGCACCCTCCCACGTGAACAGCTCTTTACCATTTCCTCCAGGCATGCAAACTGATTCATCACCATTGGGATTCTGATGCTTCAAACTCCCTGGGAAACAATTTCAGCTAGAGCCCTGAAACTGGAACTTCCACCAGATAGTACAGATTTAGTAAAGAACGGCATAGGTTTGACTTTGTCCAGTCAACCTCGGGCAATCTCCTGACTTCATCAGGTAGCTGCCTGAGAAAGTGCTTTTACGCACTAGAAAATGAAATAACTGCAGCAGAGAGTCAACCCTAAGTGAAATAAAATAACTAGATAACTTGCACACTGAAGTAACACAAACTTTGTACTAAAACAAAACCCCACCACAGTTCTCCATCTTTATGGAAATACTGAATCCTCTGAATTAGTTTTGGTTTTGCTTTGAATTGGGCTGGAGAGGGTTTTGTTTCTTCCCTCCAAGAACAAGCACAAGCAAAGTACATATTTACTCAGCCTTTTACTACGGGGAAAGGCCATTATGACTGTGAGAATTGAAAACATACTCACCAATAAAGGCTGTCCAGCAATCTACTCTGAGCTAAACTACCACAAATAAATATTCAGAACAAAAGGCTATTTTACTACTTTCCCAAAAATATGCATGACTCTTCAAAATGCAACCTCAAGTAAAAAGTTCTAAAAATCAATTTTAACTAGAACTGTAACCAATTCATCAAGGGGCCTCAGTAACACCTGGACAAAAGATGCAGTTTGTACCCTTTATCTCTGCAGTAACTTAGCACGTGCCTTGCACCACAATTAGAGTAAACGGAGTTCCTGCATACCAGCCACAGCATTTCTGCTGTGTTGGTTATCCTAACTCTTTCTGCCAACTGCTCAAAAAAACCCAGTGTTTATGCTGCATTAATTGCTGTATTCTCAATACTCAGACATGTGCTTGCACATTTGATGACAGGTAAGCTCCAGAACTAGACAAGCTCTCAAATTATTTCTGGTCATCTAAATGGGGGCAGACTATTCTGTGCCTACACTACTTTTGCTCTCTGAAGCACATTTTGTGTCTTATCCCACAGATATTTGGCCCCATCTTACCTGGCACCTACGCAATACTTGCAGGAATTTCTGAAAGTTGTTGGTTTTGGCATTCTTCAGCTCAAAATGCTACAAATAACAACTGAGCGTTTGCAGCACTAAGCTAAGGGCATGCACGTGCTGCAAGGTATAACATGATGAGGCTGCCAGGGTACTCGAGAGAACCAGGCCTGACGGAAATCCTGTTTCAGAGTTGTCCTAGGCAGAGGGAGCTAAACTTAGAGAGATCCTGGATCACACCATCTGTCTCAGGCCCACATGCAAACTATCACAGCGGCTCTGCCCACGTTCCCCGTTAGAAGGAACTAGTCTGTTTGCTCCAGAAATAAGACCATGTGTGAACAGGCGGGTAACGCAATGAGAGTGACCTGGAGTGGCATATGGAGCAAGCCAGGTTGCAAAAAATGGATATAACAGATTGCCAGCAAGCAATCATTACACCAGGGAGAGGAGTCGGTATGATTCACTGGAGACAGAACTCATTAATGCTCCAAGCTCCCAAAAAGGAGTTCAGTTCTCAGGTTAGTAGAAACTAAATTCAAAAATTAAGTGACTTTTTTTTCCTTGCATTCCTATGTTTGAAAGTACTTCCTATTCAGTACCAGAGCTCAGAAATGTATCCTCCTGCTCAGTGGCAGATGAAAGGCAGGCTGACCACTCCATGGAAGCTTGCTATCAGAAAAAGTAGGACATTGTCCATGGATGCAAATCTATGTGATGCAAGTACGTGTTGGGTGTATTTCAAAGTTTAGAAGCAGAGTAGTAGGGTCATTGTCAGGCACACATCAGATAACAATTTTAAAAGGGAATAAAATGAATGAAGAACAGATTAATTCAAATCCTTCTTTCAAACACATCTCAGACCAAATAATCAATTATGGGGCCACTCAGGATTAAGAGAGCTTTCTGTTCAACAGTTAAATCTCACTGGGAGGGATTTCACAAAACTTCACTATCAACACCTTCAGACTCATGACTAAGCAAGGAAACAGCATTATTTGCATTCCCTAATAGATTTATATTTAACCACCTTCAGCAAAGCATTGCAAAAGCAAGTAAATTCTATCTAGAGCCAAAAGAATTTGAAAGATCAACATAATATGGAAGTTTATCACGAAATCTTCAATTGCCAAAAATCACAAACATCTTAAGCATTCATTTGAGGGGCTAAACATAAAGGCAACACAAACTAAAATAATTTAATGAAGTATCTTTTCCAAAAGTACTATTCTTCAAAAAAACTATATCCTTAGTTGAAGAAAAGATAAGGCTTTCTTTTCAGAAAGGCTAAAGAACTCAATGAAACAAATTCCTACTTTAAGCATGATTAATTTCCAAAGCCTAGCAAACAGCTCGATTTTAAAAGAGTTGCAATTCTAAAATTGGGGTATTTTAAAGTATATTTTAGCATTTTAAGTAGAAAAGTGGCATAGTCATGAGAAATAGAAATTTGTTGAAAGGAACCTCTGAAGATGCCAGCACCTGCTTGAAGTCTGCCTGTTGCCAACATTAGGTCAGGCCAACCATGACATTGCCCAGCCTAGCCCTGAAAGCCTCCAAAGATGGAAATTTAGCAACCCTCTCTGGCAGTTCTCCAAGCAGTAAAAATTGAATCAGAATTCCAACATGAAGACTAATTCAGAAGAGACAGCATAAAGTTCTGGAAATAATTAAGAAAACCCATACAAAATACAGACCATATTTCCCTAGTTTGGGAAAGTGCAATTCACATTCCTGTCTTATTCTTGGTCAATTTTCAAAACTTTGTGTTAGAACATCTGGTGACACACAGCTCTGTGCAATAGTGTCATTCAAAACAATCTAAACATTTCAGAACAATAGGCATAGATAAAGCTTTCAAAATAAAGTGTGATCCCCCCTTTTTGGGGTCTGGAGACTTCCCAAAAGGGTCCAACATTTAAATAAGTGGAACTTCCTAAATCTTGGGACAATTAAAAGTGCCTCAGCTTAAGCATCCCAAGAGCGAATGACTAAGCACTAATTTCTTTTGGAAATTTCAACAGTATTTTAAACATGGGATTCAAGCCTGAGAAACTTAGAAATCCCCAAACATTTATTCTCAAAGAAACAGTCAATTCCCTCTTTGCAACATGTCACAATGGAAGTGTATTACTAGCAACTTTTAAAAAGAAGTCTTTCCCAAAAAGCCCTTAAAAGCTAAACTATTACATATGGCAAAAAAAGTATGTGCATGTCTCCAGTCTATCTCCAGCCAGTGCGAAGAGCTCAGACACTGATAACTTGATTTTGCTTTTCTGTTTCCCCAACTGCAAGATTAGGTTAATCTTCCCAAGGGCCAAAAACCTTTAGCTTAAGTGCCTGCACTCATTTTAAGCTACATAGAATGAAAACAAAACAAAAAAAACCCCAACCACCAGCTTCCACAAGACACATTACACTTAGTTCAACTTAAAACACACAAAAATGCAACAGAGCAGCTTCTCACGTGTTCCCCTTTGTAAGTATTCTTGTTGGGTTTTTTCCTCTATCACTTGACTAATGTTTTAATTATTAATTTTTTAAAAGAAAACAGATCAATACCTGGAAGAATTTTGAGCTCCACTTCGTCACTGTATTTAGGGGTCCCACCGCTTTCAATGATGCAGCGATAGAGTCCTCCATCCATATCAGTAGCATTGCTAATAATTAGAGCTCCACTTGGCAATTTAAATACACGATCATCCAGGAAGACTGGCTGGCGATCCTGCTCCCACCTCACAAACGGTGCAAGGTCAACATTGACTTCACAGTTAAGGATTGCACTGTTTCCTCTATAGACAGAAGATGATTCTGGCTGACTGGTGAACCTGGGAAGGCCTGCAAATAGGAAACAGAAAAAAAGTAACAAATTAGAGGTATTCTGAAGAGGACACCAAAGCTTAGCAATCCAGATCAAGATTCATGAATGTAGTTTTAAAAAAATTAAGCTGCTCTCCAACTCTTTAAAAATCTTAACATTTGACAGCACACTGCTAAACATAGCTAGTGTAAAGGCAAATAAAGCCAATAATAAAAGTACTGATTTAAAAACAAAAGTCGTTTTAGAAACAAGCAAATGACAACAACAAAACAGAAGTCTGAGTCCTCAAAAATGGGAGGCGACATACAAGTAACCTCTGCTCACTTCTCCAGTGTTGCTGCTATCCTTAAGGAGTATATAGGACAGAAGTGGGAAAAATCCAGATAGTGTCTCTGCCTGGTACATCTGAATAAATATAGTTTGAACTGTATTCTCTAAGAGCTACTGATTAACTCGCAGCGGAACACAGATGTCCTTCAGTACTCAACTCAGGAGACAGTAACAAGAAGAGTTCTTGTATGCCTTCCACTCTCAAGTTTGCAGTCTACACATCTCAGTTTACTGCCTACAGCTACAAAAAGCCTTTCATATGGCACCATGAAGTAAAAATTGCATTTGTTCATATGCAAATATTTATCTTTCTCATGTTAGTGTACCTGAGAACTGAGTTTCTCCATAATATAACACAAAGCTACCACTGCCATGTCAATCTGGCAGCACTGCCCAATGAACGTATCACTTTTTGAGTAAAAATGTTCTCCAGTAATACCTGAAGTCCACTGAATGGCTTCATGTTTGTTTTGGGTAGCCATGTCCTGCTGTTGGCAGTGGAGGAGCTGCCAAGGTGGTCTCTGTGAGAAGAAGTTGAGGAGTCCCCATGCCGGACATGGCTGGGGTTGGCTCCAGGCCATTCCCACAGAGGCCACAGCTGAGCCAGTCAAAGCTGGTGGCACCTCTGTAAAAGCATATCCAAGAAAGGGGAAACAACTGCACAGCAGCGAGGAAAGTGTGAGAAACAGCCCTGCAACAGGCAGATCATGGCAGGAGGACGGAGAGGGGGAAGGGCAGCTGTGGGTGCCATTCTGGGGAGACCAGGGTGGGGCAGGAGGCAGACGAATTGGGAATGAAGGTGTGAAGTTGAGCCTGGGAAATGGGAAAAGGGCAGGGAGAGCTGTTTTAGTTTTTGTCTTTGTGTTCTTACCACCCAACTTCATTTTAACTGGCAAGAAATTAAATTAATTTTCCCCAAGTCAAGGTTGTTTTGCCGGTTACTAGAACCGGTGAGTGATCTCACTGTCTTGACCCATAAGCTTTTGAAACTTCTTTTCTCTCCCTCCTTTCTGTTGAGAAGCGAAGGGAGAGAGCAGCTGGGTGGGCAGTCAGCAGCCAGCCAAGGTCAATCCACCACAAGTATTTTGCACAACAGCTTCCCATAACAGGGATCTTCAAACAGAAATAAGCTTTCCACTATTACTGACACAAGCAAATGGTTCAATAAAGGCAACAGTATACAGTACGGGAGAAGAAAGAGGACAAAGCATGGGACTGGAAAAAGAAAAGCCTCCTTACTCGCCATTTTCCATGGCAGTTAGCTGTATATCATCTGTCCTTTTTGCAGTTTTCACAGACGTGGTTGTGCAGTCAACACTGACACGGGGCAAGGCACAGATTGCTTTACAGTCTCAAAGTAAAAATCTCATTCCTTTTTATGCTCACACTTAAAACTAATATTGTCATAGAAACAGCCTCTTGGTACTCTTGACATCTTACCTTTCCCTCTTAATAGCGCACAGTTTCAAGTACACATTACAATGTTTTTCTTTAAAGTCAGTACAATGTGTGCCTTCAACATACAAGACGAAAAGTGGGACTCCAGGCTGCACAAATTAAACCACCCTAGTACAATTATTCAAGCATGAGAATGAAGCCTGCTGGGAAGCAGTAGGCTCTGGTAACCACTAATTCAATGCTACTGCACACAGCCAAGACTCCAGATTAGAAAACACAAACACAAGCTCTCTTCACAGGTGATACCTCATAGTCATGATTATACATGAATGAAGCTGGGACAGTTTAGGTCATCTCTCACCTTTTCCACTTCTTTTAGCAAGCCTAAGGGTGAAATCCCTTATTTATTATATTCCATTTTCAAAAGCTTGACCTAATTGGAAAAATTCTCATTTATCTCTTGTGAAGATGATTCTTTTTACATTGTTTTAGACACTCAACTCCTTTCCAAATGGTTCAACCCAACATTTTTACAAGTTTCACTTAACACCTATCAAGAATGCCTTGAGAATTTAACAGTAGTAGGACCAATTTTTCGGTATTTTTTAATTTATTTCTTAAATACCTAGTTCAGTGCTTTGCAATTCTTTCTTCCTTTAAAAAGGGATAATAAACAATCACTCAGATCAGGGACTTTAACTTGAAGTATGCAAAATACCCATGGATGAAAAATACTGCATGGGTCTTCACTGTGAAGGGGTGGTCAAAGGAAGGACAAGTTATCTACCTATTTACTCCTAGTAAAGTATACCACCATGTACTGCTTATCAGTTATATACTGGTGCCAAAACTCCACCTTCTATAGTTTTCTCTGCCCATATTCACTATTTGACTGCCTAACAAAGAATTTATAACATGTATTTCTTTAGTTAAACGGTACTTTCTAACGTTTTCAGCTTGAATCCCTATTTACTTTCAAGAAAATCCCACAGGCTTTTTGTTTGTTTGTTTTTTTTAAACTGTCTGATCTTCACACTCCAATTTTTGTAGAACTCTTCCGAGAAGCAGCAAGAAGCAACATCTGATGTCACATGTTCAGGCTTTTCTCACTTGAAAGAAAAACTTCTTTACCTGGATTGTAGAATTGTTCATTATCAGCTCAACTTAAGTACAAATTTTAATACATACTTTTCATAAAACTTTTATATAAACTTCTCCCATAGAAAAATAAATCTGAACCAGGCTAACAATATGAACTCCGGTGCTCTGCAATCAAAGCCAACCACGTAAGAGATTTATTTGAGTAAACCCACAAAACACCATCTTCATATCCTATATTAAACATAAGACCTATAGTAAAAGACCGCAAACTATCATGTGCCACCATGTGAGAGATCAAAAATGTTAATGCAATGAGAAGCAGCAGCATACCTGCTCTCTAGTTTTGGCTGACCTCTGATGCTAGAGCGAGAAAACAAACTGAACATAAAATAAGTATATTATTACAGAGGAGGTACAAAACCAGAGACCCTCCCAATCCTTCAGAACGACTGGACTGAATTTTAACACATTTCTAACATATAGATCACTTCTGTTCTATCAAGTAAGTCCTTCCATAACCTCGTACAGGTTCATCTCCAACCATAACATACTTTCTCCCCTCTTGGAATACTATCTGGAGGCTCCTTCCACAACTTCATTCCTTTGAGAAGAAAGTTCCCACTTTCCCCTCCCAGTGTATTTACAACCAACTTCTAGTCCTTTGATCTTGACCTTGTTTTGGTATTAATTAGTTTGCATCTTTGATATTTATCCACTACTCCCTCCAAGGTATTCATAGGAATAAAAATCACAGCTTCTTTCAACTTTCCTTCTGCTTAATGAGGCTACAATCTTCAGTTTCTTTTCCTCATTCTCCTAACCATCCTATCCATCTTTAAAGACTCAGAACTGCAGAATCCTTTGTGTAGAAAAGGTCCCAGTCAGAGCAGAGTCAGCTACAAGGTCAGAGCAGGTTACTCAGGGATTTATGAAAACTCCTATGGTTGGAGACTACAAATCTCTTGGGCAACCTGTTCTACCACATGACTGTCTTCACGATGAAGAACCTCCTCCTTAAACCCAGTCAGAATCTCTTTTGCTTCAGCCGATATCCAATGCCTCTTACTCTCCCAACATGCACCACTGCCAGAACGACAAAGAGACAACAGACAAATTGAAGTGCCTATTGTAATCTAAGATCACAGACGTATAACAGAATTGCTTCTCTGTGTGTATTGAAAAGATCTTCCCAAAAGGTTTAACAATCACATTAGCTTTCTGCACACTGGCAGGTTACAATCAATCCTATAATCCACCAACTAGCCTTTTTTTCCTCTCATAAAATCACCAGTCCCTCTGTCCCAAGTTAGTGTCTTAATACAATACCAAGACTATTACTGTATCTGCTTGGCTTTGCACACCGTGCTAATAAGTTTCACCATTATTCAGTCTATAGCATTGTTTAATTCTTCCTATAAGACCATCAAGGCCACAGCGAGAGTAACAAGGTCTCCTAAATTTGCCACACTTGCTAATTTTGTAGACAAATACTTTGTTCTTATAGCGAAATGACTGATGAGGATGTTAAACATGATCTTTCTAAACTCTAGTCTCTGAGGCATCTTTCCCTTCTGAGAATCTCCCTCTCAATGTAATCCATTAAATTTTCATAATTACCTCAGATTCTTATCAATCTTAATATTCTCATTTAAATTTCTATCATTTTGACCTTTAATAATTTGTAACGGGACAGCGTATCAAAAGGCTGTGTTGCGGCATGCCCATTGTATTATAGTGCTCTAAGACATCAATTGCCTCATCAAGACACTTGGATGCAAACTGCAGACAAAAGCCATGTTACAGTTTAGCCTTCTCTCCATTTTCCTGTATTAATTACCCTCGCTTTGAAAATCCCTTTAAAAAGGGCAGAGTGTTGAGATCAGACTAATTGGTCTATGATCACCCCTTGCCTTTTTGGATACACATTCTACATCAGTTATTCTCCAAGAAAAATGTACTAGCCCCTGAATTTGCAATTCATTAGAAGTCTTTATTAAAAGAATCGCATATTAAGCCAATTCTTTCACCAGCCTGGAAGCGAGTCCTGGACCACCTCGTTTTGTCAGATGAGCACTGTGACTTCTGTTTTCACCTCAGCTGTTGCGATCTCTTACCCTGTACAACTACTGGTTGTACAATCATTATATCGGCACCTTACAGCATAAGCGAGAATGTTATTGGAGGACTAGAGCCCTGCAATCTCAAACATAAAGCTTAACTATGCTCTAATTTAAATCCTTTACTAGTACTATTCACTTTTTGGACAAGACAGGCATTGTATATTCTGTTGTGTGTACGTGCTCCATTAAGGTTAAATAAGCTTTACTTAAGATGGTTACATTACTCATTAGCAATGAAATTACAGTTCGTTTTCCAGGTCATCTTAAATGCCAGTAAAAACTTGATTTGATCATAGACCTGTGTGCTTTTAAAATATATATTTTAATCTAGGCTATAATTTTGTCCTAAAGAGTAATTTTCTCTTATTCTACAATTATTTGCAATTTGCACTGCTTAAAAGCCTCCATTGTGAAGGAGGACCTTTTTGCTTTAGCCAACAGACAACCACAAAACAATAATGATGTATTACAAAAGGCGCTCTAAATATAAGTCTCAATTACTATTAATTCTGAGACCTGTTTATAAATAACAGTTACAGGTCCCAGAGTGCTGGCATACCTACTGCAGCAGTAAACTACTAGAAAAATAACCTTTCATCTACCACTCCAGAATCTTTCCATTACAGAGCTTCCCCTTCCCTCTTCAAAGGATCAACTGATCAACTTGTATGCCTGCATTTCCTTAACTTTCTACAATCATTTTCAAATGCATTACCATGTAAGTGAATTCAGTCGTTCTATTTAAACTACAAACACATTTAAAACTATTTTTTAAAGTTAAATTTTAAAAGCATCAATACTTTTTTCTCAATGGCTTGTGTTTTCCCAATCACTTCTATCAACAAGTCTAAGCAAGAAGATCTAATAAAAATTAGTTACATTTCTAACGAGCAAGCAGCACCCACTCTTCACCCACATGTTGCAAGGCATCCAGTTGAAGATATTACCCCACCTTTTGCTAAATGAATGTAATAAATGATACTTTGGGGTTCTATTATTAAATACAATTTTTTCATGTTTGTACATACATTAGTCATTCTGTGGCGGCATACATACATTACGTATCGATTTTAGGACACTGAAGGGAAATGCTACTGACCTAGCCGGAACGCAGATTAATAAACCCAATTTAGGAAGGATGATTTTCCACTTGGAAAATTCTCTAAACACTGGTAGGAGAACACATAAGCAACAGTGCGATTCTCACACGCATACAATAGGAATTAGATGCATCACAAACTTCAAATTTTCTGCTAGGATAATGCAAATGGGAAGGGGGGGTGCTGGGGGAGAGTCAACTCTGTCCCTATTTTTTCCTTCCCCTTTGTCTCTCCCCTCCTCTCCTCAAAAGACCAGAGCAATGGTAGGAATGTGAATGAACAAGCTACCCAATGCAAATTTGTTCCATTCAGCCGATGTTCCCAGTCTAAGCATTACTGAGATTTGTGGCCCATTGTCTCGATTTCTGAAAAAGATGTGCCTAGAAGAGCAATAATTCCCATGCTCCTGGAAAACACAGATGGTAAAAATTCTGGCTGTAGGTTACTCCCTTCAATGGAGCCAGTATTTCATCTGCTGTACTTTCCAGGAGAGGAGGAATTCATTGCACCGAGCCAGACGCTAATCTAGTTCGGCAATCTCTCTGCAACCATGGCCAGTGCCAATCATTTCCAAGGAGACTGAAAGGAAAAAAAGTTCCATAACCAACAATTACTAAACAACTCGCTCATATGACAACATTCTAACTAACTTCAAGTAATGCTTGTCTTCTGCTCTAAATACTGACTTCTGCTTCTGAATACTGCTACCTTCTGCTCTAAATACTGACTGTAGTCACAAAATGCTCAATTTTATTTAACACGGATGCTATTACCATACACACATTTAATCCTCTTTAGAATCCTACTAACCTTTTGGCATCAATCTTGCCAAATCAAGACTGCAAAAGAAAAATAAGAAAAGACAGTAACTTCCTCGTCTCTAGGGCAACAGAAGGCTGCACAGGAATTCACTTTTTCCCTGCCTATGGCAGGCTTGTGTACCTTCACTACGTGGTGACAAGCCTGTCAGATCAAGTCTTCGTGCATTTTTGTCACATGCCTAAATCTCCTCTATTGCTACTCCACAAACTGGAATTTAATGTAATACTTTGTATAAGCATTAAACAGCTCTAAACACACACACTACATGTTTGTGCAATTAAAAGTTTCCCAAAGCTGGTTTCAGGTTTTTTTGTGACATTTCCATGTGCCCAGCAAATGTTTTTCTTTCCCTGATTATTTCTATTGCAGTACAGAAAAATTAAAGCACAGGAGCAGCTGACAGTTTTTCCAAACCTGTTACCTCCTGTATACCAGCTATGAAATTCCTCTGTTGCCCCATGTTACTCTCATACAAGTTTCTCATAACATAGCCAAGTCTAAACTAACTTTAGTAGCATCATCTGCAAACGTTGCCACCCTACAGCTTTCACCTTACAACCCTTCTGCATTAAACTGTCCCATTCAAACACAGAGACTGAATGATTACATAGACCGCTGATAATTTTAAGACACTTTAATTTTTTTCCCATTCTTGTTTGCCTAATTGAATTTGAACTTACGACAAATCCATTACTCTATTACTACTTTATCAAAATAGCCTCTTGGAAAGTGCAAAGATTTTAGCAACGCAAGTAGGTAAAGGAGTACAGAAACATAATACCTTATTGTTAAAATAGCTACAACATCTGTTATCCTTCAGTGAAGCAGCGGATCTTAAAGATGCCGCATATTTTGTTAGCACATCAGCTTCTCACCCAAACCCTGTTAAAAAAATTAATAAGTCCAGCCATCTGTGGACACTTCATTAAATTATCGCAGCTCCTTTTCTTTTCCTCTGCTTGAACATTATTCAGCATCATTTGTCTGAGTGGCAGAGGTGTGAAACATGTTTTAAAATACAATTTTGTTAATAAGACATCTTTCATGAATCTCACTAGCAAATAGATCAGACTTCATAATCACAAAACATTCACGGAGAACAGAAGTCCAGCATTACCTGAATTAAGAAAAGGCCAGATGCTTCCTGTTATTTCTACAAAGCAAAAACACCAACTATCACATAATTTTTTCTGCCTTGCTTAGGCAAACTAGACAGGAGAGAACACAACCTGGTCTAAGATCTGGGCAGGAGACAACTAGTCAGGGGAGACAGAGCATTCTTAGAAGGACTATAACATGAAGAGAGGAAAGCCTGCCAAATGTCCTTGTTGGCTAAATTAAAGTGGGAAGTGTGTGGAATACACAACAGGAAAGAGAAATTTCACTACATAATCAGAATCCTGGCTTTGTTAAACACAGCCTTAGTAGCATAATTAACATGGCATATACTGATTAAAAAAGGTATCTCTTGATCAGAATTAAGAAACAGAGGAAAAGGGAGAGGACGTCATTGTAAATATCAGTAACATGCACATTGATATATCTACCTATACGCATATAATTAACACACATAAAGTAACCTGGTATGACCTCAGAGCTGTTTTGAGCTGGCAAATGAACTTGACAGCTCCTGAGGTCCCTTCCAAGGTCAATTATCTGCTGACACTATGATACAGGGAAGCTATACAGAAAACTATGGAGAGATATAGCAAAATATTGCACAAAACATTGTGCAGAGAGGAACAGAATTACATCTGCAAAACAAGCTTCTAACAGAGAAAGTCAGAGCAAAATTGATCATGGTCTGGGGCATAGGGTTAGATCACACGAATTTGAGCTTGTCATCATCCCCTCTCGGACTTGGATCTGACCTCTGCCACAGAACCACAGACTAAAAACAAAACTAAGAAACCACGCATACAAAAATGTAAGAGGGCGTTTGGTCTAGTAAAACACATCAGAACATTCTAAACTTTTACCTGGCAAAAAAAGTTTCTCTCAGAATTTATTTTAAACAAAAAGTGTTTATAGAGTTGCCCTTTATGTACTAGTGGTAGACTTTGCAAAGCCTAATATCCTGGAAACCCAAACTGAAATAGAACGGCGTAAGAACAGAGCCATGCAGATGTCGGGGGGGAGGGGGGGGAAATCACAAACTGATGTGGTCATATCTGATAGAGTATTACAGATCATTTCTGATTCTGAACTAGGATACAGAGAGCTCAGAGTACCTGTTGAATTCAGTCCATCAACGGAAACAAATATATAGAGAGATCTTGACTTCTGAAGAAACTTTGCTTAGCCTAGAACAACTCTTTAAACCCAAACCAGGACACAATAATGTCATGTCAGCTTCTCTCACAAAAGTTTGATGAAAAGAAATGAGACAAAAGTCAGTACGATAAACCTGGTGAAATCACTAGTCATGACTGACGGCACAATATTGAGCAAGAGACAAGTCAAACATCTAGAAATAACTTTATGATGCCACTTTGTCAAACAGTACCTTCAACAGAAGTCCCAGGAATAATGAAGTACTACAGCAGACCACCACATAAAGAGCAGAGATTATGTACATCTTGATATTGTATCAATAGGAGTATGGGTTCCTAACCGAAAAAAAGTGAAACAGCTGAATGTATGCTTACTATGCTCTGCGACACCCCAAGTCTGCAGCGATGATCCAGGCTCACAGCCTGACCAGCTGCCCCTCCAGGAGAAGCAGTAGAGGACTTTCATGCGTGAACAAGATTGGCTCTGAGAAGGGATGAATGTCTGGTGCCTGGTAACTTCAAAATGAAAGATAGTTGCCCTGCAACTACAGAATGTGTCCTGGCAGAATTTTTAATGAAGATAACTGAATGCATATAGCTGCTCAAGTTAGGAGTGAAGCAGTTATGGAAAACCCTAAAGTAGTACGGTTCAGGTATATTTTAAAAAAAACCTAATAATGTAGAAGGAAGAAATGCTAAGCAAGAAGTTAATCCAGCCTTCCTTGATGGAAGTAGCTCCTTTGGAGAAAACAGGAGATCAGAAATTAAGAACTGATCTTTGATAAGGTATTGAAAATGTTGAGAAACAACAAGACTAGAGAATAGACCAAGGCTAAACAAACAAATCTAAATTCTAGTCAGGTGACACCAAGAAGAGATCAACAAATTATTCTAGGAATGAAAAGGGAACAAGAAAGGCGAATCAAGGAAGACCCTCAGAAATACAGAGGTCATTGATGACAACCATAAACTACAGAAAGAAAACGGGGAGTGAGGTGGGGGATGTCAGCCCATGGCACAGTGGAAGGTCAGGCTCCAAGTGCTGCATGAAATGGTACAAGAATACGGAAAAAATAATTCTGCTAATAAAGCAGGTGAAGTAATAGCATCATTAAAATCAGAGACAGGATTTGCAATTACAGGGCCAAAGAACAGAAAAGCTCCAGCACCAATCTCTGCAGTTCAAAGGTGGCAGGAAAAGCTGCAGAAGCCACAATGAATTTGATCTCTACAGAAATATCTACTTACCATGTTTCTCAGTGTCTAATATCTCAGAAAAATGAACTGAGTGGGTGCAAACTATAGAATAATTTATTTGGTACTGTTGAAGATTGTTCTAATAGTGAGGACAATGAAGAAAGCACTGCTGGATTTTAAGAGAAGTCCTAAGATAAGGTATGCAGATTGCCTCATTTAAGAAACCTCAGGTCTTGATCAATAGACTGCCAAAACCAAAACAAAAACACCAAACTACAGGCTCACAATTACTCTTTCTAAAACAAAATCAATAGCCATAACAAAAGAAGAATAAAAGATTCAAGTATTCTGGTGAAAGAAGAGCTTGACAGGTTAAATAATTTTAGATCAAGGCAAGGCTACGAATTACGAAAGCTCATGTGAACAAGCTATTCAAAAAAGATTAATGCACGGAGAGGACTGTCATGATAAATTTATCAAGAAACAGGAACCAAAGGAAAGATCAAAAAAACTTTTGCAGGCAACTCTATAGACAAAGACAACTGGTATCTGAACAACAGACATTTAGAGATAGGAAATAACCTAAACAGTTTCACAGAGAAATACTTGAAATCCATGAATAGCAAAGAAACCCCTCAAAAATAAAGTACCTGAAGACTGACATAACAGGAGACATAAATACAGCAGGAGAAAGAACTTCTACAGATAAAAACACTTAGCTGAAAAAGATGATGTCTAGAGACAACAAGGATGCATGGCAGAAAGGACAAACACTAAAAAGAGTCTAACTAGCAAATTATTTGACAAAACCATAGTGCCCTCAAAGGCATTGGGAGAAAAACAGCTAAGGTGTGGATTATCACACCACTGACCCTTGAATCACAGACAGTTGCTAGCAATTAAGTTCATCATATCGGAGATAGTTTTTTAAAGGTCTCTCCATAACAAAGCCTTTCTTGCCTTTATTTTTAATGAGTTCAATTAAGAACAGTCACAAAAGAGCAGACTGACAGTGAGTATGATTTCAGAAGCTATTAGAGAAGGAAGAGTAACACCTTTACAGAAACCTATACATTATCTAGAGACGTTTCCCCATGCTCCCCCTGAAAAACAGGGGTTTATATATGCAAATAAGTAGGAGTTGCAGGGGTTTTTTTAATTATTAATATTTTTATTTCTAGTGTCCTTATGTGAATGATAAGACATATCCTATGCTTTTAAGAATGTTACCAAGAACTAACCTCACTGAAATCAACCATCATCACAAGTTTCATAACTTAATTTTCCCTTATTAAAAGTAGTTTTCCTTCATTTTGTTTCTTTTTCAATGTCATTAAATTTCCTCTTGAATTTCTACTATGAAAAAATAAACACTTAATCATACACACACTTCTGCCATGATGCTTCCTACTCTTATTGGTTTTGTGTCATCTTTCATTTGGGTAGGTGTAACAGTGCAAGTTCTTACTGTTTTCAAAATGCAATATTCAGCTGAGTTAAATCTGAACAATGCCCGTGTGGAGACCCTTCACTGTTACACTAACTGAAGCTGAAACATCTTATTGAATCCTGCACTAGAAAATGCAGTGAGTTAAGAATACAGGCTGTGTATGTCACTATCACTTTCCTGACAGTTTGGGATTCAGTGAGCAACCTATGCAAAAACTTGTCAAACAAAATTACAAAAGGGATTGCTGGTGCTGACATGCAGAACATAAATAAGGAAAAATACACATTTGAGTGAAAGTAATAACAAATAAGAAAGCTAATCTGAAACAAGTTCATCCAACTTTCTTGTTACGGGGTGTTGATGCATCATCAATATGCTCTCACTTTCCACTTCTGTATCATGTAGAATCAGCCACCAACAGATCGTCTACTACAAACCCAAGTGATTTTAGAAATTTGGCACTGAAGTTCCCTTTCACGGAATTCATGCTTCTCTGGAGATTAACTATATTGCCTTCCACATTTTCAAAACCAAAGGTCAAGATTTGAATGCATACTGCAAAGAGCTTTAATCTTTCATGATTTACAGTAAGTTTATATTATTTTTTGAAATAACACATACAGCACATTAACATGAAAACAACTTTGTCCATTAACCAAATGCACAAAGGATACTTTCTTTGCTAATTACAAGACTTAACAATTTAAGTTGCAAACTGGTAAACTGATAAAATCTAATCTTTTTCATTTATAATGACATGGAATGTTGCACCTAAGATAATGCCTAATTAAGAAAATCTTAACTTGGTGAACGGCCACAGGATTTAAACACTTCTGTGCTGTGTGTTTAAGAATGAAGAAGATTAGCTACCACAGCCATCTTAAACAAGATATCACAGCAAGAAGGGAGATTTCCACCACATGTAAATGAGGTAGCTGGTAATGGACACCTGAGGTTTCACCAATTTGGATTTTTTTCCTGCATCTGCCCATCTGAGAAAAGGATCCATAATCATCCCCCTGCCCTTTTCTGACTGGGTTCAATAAGGGATCTCTCATTGTACTAAACATTAACTCCATTCCAGAAAATACACACTAGTTCAGGGTTTTTTTTCTGAATAGTAATATTAAATTGTTACTAAAGCAGAAAATTCAGGCACAAGCGCTACAAGATCTAATTCTGTCCCCTCTCCTATAGCTACAGGAGAGGATTCATTACCCTCCAATGAGCACAAATAAGCTTTAACTAGCTCACTGACCCACACAATTAGGGACAGGGATAGTATTCATCAAAATAGGCTGTTTGATTTTATTCAGTATTAGGTATTATAAACTTTAAACACAAAAGCTTAAGAAAAACTGCATTTTTAAACAGAAACAGTGGTTTTACTATCATTCAACTAGCAGATTAGAATCTCTTCACCTAGGCTGTAACTTCATTATTAGATATCAATGAAGAATTTAAGAAAAAGCAGGTCTAAGATTCTCCCGCTGTGGGCTTTCACCCAGGATTAGAATAATCAATTCAGCCACAGACAAACTGTACAGCTATCTGCTCTGGATGTGGCAAGAAGTTGTCTGATATTAACTCATAACTTGGTATACTGCTTTCATACGAGTTGCTGGAGAGAACACAGCATTCTAAAAAGTACGATAAATTAACAGGATAGGCAAGGATTTGAGATCAGGCTCAAGGAATTACAGCCAGCAATTCCTGGCATGCACACCACAAAAATAAGGGAGACGGACTAACTGCTGCCCAAGAGGGAACAGATTGTGGATCAGAAGCAAAACTTCTTCCTCTCCTAAGTGTAAAGAAGTTACTATGTTGATACCCTACTGACCTTTCCAACACTTTCAGTTCACATATGAAACAACACAGATTTAGTCTGATTAGATTTCTACTGATTCATTTTAAAAGAATTATTTCAGTCATGAGCAATTGCAAGTCCTCTCCTGCCATACCCCTAAGAAGAATTACATTTAACCAAATTCTGGAAGAGAAATTGTACCCTAACTCTCCAAGACCATGTGAGAGGTATACAAGTCATTTAAGATCAGAGTGAACCATCAACATCATTTTGTCTTGGCATTTGTTTGGGTTTTGTTGGAAAGGAAATAGATGGCGCACCAGCAGTCTCTCAAAGGCAAACCTCTTCTGGTTGCATACCCAGAAAGTGAAGCGCTCAGTATCACAAATTACTTCAATCACTTCTGTTCTCATCTCCCAAATTTATGTAGTTACTGTTCAAAAAAAAAGAAAGTAAATGATGACAAAGTCTACAAATTTGTTTTTCCTAATCTAACATTGAAAATATTTATAATAGTTCTGAATCTGGACCTTTGCTTTCAGTCCAAGTACTAATACAGATCAGTCCAAGGGTTCACAGAGATTATTTTTTTTTTCCTACTTCAAAGTGGACAAATGTGGATGGTAAGAGTTTAGAATGACATAGAAGGTAGAACGTTTATTATCTTAAATGTCTAAACTCTCATGTTTTTAGTAACAGCTGACAGAAACTGTACAAACTGCAGTTTTGCTAAAATCCCCTTTCCTATTTACCTGCCATTGACAAGAAATGCATTTTGATCTAAGCCAATTTATGAAAACTGCAGATGCTTTTCTCATAGAAAAAGTATTTTTCAAGGAAAATTTATCACCCACGTCACTTACTTTCACTGGTTAAGTGCTCTTAAGTACCCTCCACTGAAGTATCTGTGCTCTTAGTTTTCTTCCAATTCCAAGGTACAGAAAGTTCTTTATTCATGAAGATCAGATCAAGATTTTTTTTCCCCTTGCTCTTAAAGGAAACATGCAACACTGAGTAAAAAAATGTGCTGTTATTTCTAACCTAACTGCATCTCCAAGGAGCTGGTACATGCACATAGTTTGTTCCACTCAGCCACAGACCTAGCTTCTCTGTTACCCTTTAGGGATGGCAGAGACACACACATAGTCCAGTAAGAAATAAAACGCTGTTCAGGTGAAATCTTCAAAGTCAGGCAAATTTTGCACAAGACATGCGATTCCAGAACTGTACTATCTGGCTACTTTTACGCAGTTCTTAGTAGTTATGGCAAAAAAGCAGAGAAAACTTCAACCCAAATTAATGTTGGAGCAAAATTCTTAACTATTCACCATTGTTTATACATAAATAAGCGATTTTGATAGCTAAATAGTAGCTAAATATTATACCATACCAGAAATTAAGTTCTCACAACCATGACATACCTCTTTGATAATGTGCCTTGCAGAGATCTCACTTTAATTGCAAGAACACATCCATCCAGGTCCTCTCCTCTCTCCCACAAGCTGTGCTCAGGGAATGTCCTGGATAATCATTTCTTGGCCACAACTTTACCTACTGCATATCATCCAAAAACTGTAATGGATACAGAATTACTTATTTCTATGTGGTCTTCTCTCAGTGTACTCATTTATAGCATCTTGGCACATTATAAAGAGTAATACTCTAAACCTACTGAAGAAAAATTCTTTATTAGCCCTTGGGGAAAATGGCAAAGCATAGAGATATTCTTGAGACCATATAATGAGGCTGCAACAGAAGGAGAATTAGACACCAGCATCTCCTGGCTCACAACTCACTTAACTCCTCCAAGCCACATTACATTAAATACCACAGTAGTTATTCATCCAGGCATCCTATAATTTCAGTGGCAGTTAAATAGACAGTTCTTCTAGTTATCAATTTGGAAACCTAAAGCTAGCTACATACATTCAAGATGTAAATAAACCTTAAAAAGACAATCTAGTCAGCTAAAAATTGGAACAATTTCTCAAGTGAAGTTCATTCTCTACATCTGATGTATTGACTTCAATAAACTGCATTGGTCAAGCACAACTCAAGGGCTTGACATGGTCATTCTTGCGAGGTTCTGCGCAATGCTATGCAGCAGGTTAGAGGATACAGTTCACAGCTTTCCTCCTCTGGTCTGAAGTCTCCTGCTCGCGTAGGAATCATCTTCACTTTTTGCAATCCCCTGACAAAGGAGTTATGTAACTTCCAAGTTGTACAAGACCCGAGGGAGCATTTCTTTCACCACAATCCTATCCCGTTGCCTGGTCAAGTTTGATTCTGTACATGGATGGAGAGAGGTCAGTAGAAGGAATGAAAGTGAATATGTACTGCCTACCACATGGATACAATCACACCATATACAAAGGGACAGGTAATTGCATAGTCATCGCATTCTGACATTTAGCCTTCAAATACTTGATTTCACAGACAAAAACAGTATTACTACAAAGGTCTTAAATGAAGTTCTGAAAAGAAAAACAGTGAAGATAAATTTTATTAATGAAACTCCAATGCTCCTCAGCATGATGTTCTCTGTAGCGCTCTGCTCTTCTGACCCGAATGAGTAGTCCCCCTTCTGCTCGTTCATTCAGGTAATCATGTAGCTCAGACTTTACCAGACCGCAGAAGCCCTTGGGTTTAGATCCTACCGCTGTGGCATGGCAGAGGGATTGTTGCAGTTTCATTAATAAAATTACATATAAAGCTCCAAGTCAATTATTATCAAAGGCAAAGGTAAGTGGAAGAAGAGGAAGAAAAACAGATGGATTCACTTGGGGGAAAAAAAAGACAAGAAGAGGTGAAATAAATCATTTAGTGAACAGTCTTTAAATGGATATATAGAACTGATAAATCCATATGAAGAAACTCAGTGTCACTGTTGTGCTTCAGACCTTTTAGAACTTCGTCTATCTGTTCTCCCAATAAAAGCTTTACGAAAGCTTTAACTAAGTAGTACTAAACAGTGACTGGAAAAAGGATCATTTGGGGAGTACTTTTAAGCTACTATCATTATACTTTTTACTAAAATACATGCAAGTTTATTTTTCAAGATGAATTTCGGACAATTGCCCAAAATTTTGTAAATTTTTTAAATCCATGTTTTGTAAGAGCTATTCCAACCCTTCACCCTTCTTATGATCTAACTGGCGTTTAAGTATCAAAGACAGATTTGCATTTCAAAAGCCGATTAAAAAAAACATACTGTAGTAAGACACTGATTAAAAAGTGTTGAGGCTTTACATAAATTAGGCAGTTCCTTTGACTCGCCCTAGTTCAAATCCATCATAATAGAGGCAAAAACCTATAACATCATATGGACTATATGACCAACATACCACCTCCCTCCACTACCCTGATGTTTGTGGTCATATTCTGGTTTCAGAGAAAGCAAGCAAAACCACTTTTAAAAATAAGTTATTTCACAAATCAAGTTTAGAGCATAACAACACACTTAAGTTTGCACATCAAGAGGAAGCAAAGAAGAAACAAACACTGGCAACAACAATCTCAACCTTCTTTTGCTAGAAGGACCCAAAATGTGGAAGCACACACCTAACAGGAAAGAGAGATACATGTATCCTGAAACTACCGATCATTAAAAAAAACTAACAAGTTTCTTGCTGTTTACAATTTCTAAAAATAAATAAATAAATAAATAAAAGATTTACTACTAGAAGTCTGGTAGAACAGTAAACAACTTCCTATCAAGGCGCAGTAGCATACAATTTCAAGTTACAGAACTAATGGTGCTGATTTAAAGTATTCTTCATAATGTAATACTTGATCATAACTTCTGACTTTTTTTTTTAAAAAAATCCCATGAGAAACTAGATTGAAGATGAAAAAGATCAATTTCTATTGGAGTCTCAATTGCCACAGAAACTGATTCTCACACCTCAAAAAACCTGAAGAGTAAAGCCTTCTCATCTATTATCACGTATGGAAAAAGTTCTTTAAAAGCACATTGTCAAAGGCACTACAAATTTGCCAATCCACACCATCATCAATTTTCCCCTGCCATGACACATTTATAGCACTGTGTCAAAAACATAAATTGAAGCAAGAAACCAAGAAAGTAGGTCTCTAACGTAAAGCAGTCACTGTCTGAACAGTCCACACTCAGGTATCAAGAGTGTGTGTTTTGGTTTGATTTTTTCATACAACGGTTGACTAAGCCTCTCTGCCACCTTGCAACACCTTGCATTATCAGTATCTGTCACCCTATGACAATAAAAGAGCTTCAGTTTCTGACGTTCAAAAATCTTAGAATTGTCAAACTATAATATATATAAAGGCCTTTAAATAATTTGAGAAATTTATCAAAACTTAGCAGCCTGTTAGGTCTTTATGCAAGACTCACTGCAGGTATATTGCTCAGCATTACCTATCAGTTGCAAGGGAAAACAGTGCAGTTAGAAGACTAAAAACTCAAAACCTGTATTCATTCGTATGTATGATGGAACAAGGCATGTTTTTACTGGATTTGTTTTTACTGGATTTTCTTTGCCCTGGCCTACATTACTCACCACAATTTGTCATTTTCAGGCAATTAAGCTATTTAATGAATGAGAAGCAGTTAAAACATGCAAGCCACACTTCATAATATTCTCTTTTAAAGAGATCAGGTGCATCGCAGTACAACATTCACACACGCCATATGAATTCAACATACCACCGCTCAATTAAGAAGGGAATTAGCTGCCCCCCACTGTTATCTTGAGGCTGAGGAGAGACCTTACTGTGCTAACTATCCCACACTTACCGCAGCCCGAAAGCTTCCAATTAAAAGAAAGAGGGGAGGGGGAAGAAATATTAAAAACCACTGATAAAACTGAGGGATTCAAACAAGGTCAAGAAAAGCAGTATCCTTAAACCAGAATTTAAATGTTCCATCTCTTATTCCAAAGCCTTCAGCAACCAAAGCTACCCTTCCCCCCAACTCAAGGATTAAACTCCGCATAGTCTTGCACAGCTCTTGTCAAATGTGGGTGTGTGAAAACCTATTTACTAACTCAGTTAAGTGTCAAATTTTTTTTGGAGCAGCAGAACAACTTATGCACACTGCAGCCAGAGGATGCTCCTGTGCAGGTTTCTAACTTAACAGGATGGCATAAGGCAACGCAGAATATGTGTCAAGAGCATTTTCTCTAGTTCTGAACAAAAAAAAAATTCTATTTTTATCGCATGGAATTGATCAATGATCTTCTAATACAGCTGTTAGGCCAACACAAGACAAAGGGACAACTATTTGTACAGTAAACATTCATATTGGTTTGGGTTAGTCTATATCTGTTCTGTTTTCTAGAGAAGATTTTTTGAAAACAAAACTCACCAGAACGGCGTTTTTGGTTGTGGGTTTTTGTTTTGAGTTTTTTTGGTTTTGTTTTTAATACTAAAAGGCTTTTAAAGATTCCATTGTTTTAAAAACTATCAATTAAAATAGTATCTTCTACATTGATACAGGAAAATTGAACTGGAAATTTCGAAGACATTTTGGATTACCTTCATTTTTAACCCCATTAACCCTACCTAATGATCGTATAGACCAGAATGATAACAGAAGCATGGCGCCGAATGATCTCATGTGGAAAGCAGCAGAATTAATCACGACAGCAGCAATGTAGGAAGGTGGTAATTGCCTGAGATAAGCGTGTGAGAATTGCTTTTATTGTCCTCATTGCCAAGAAACTTAGAAATTTATTTCTCAGAGACTCTGAAAGTCACTCCTTTAAGGTATAAAACCCCAATTTTTTTTATTTCTGACACTTCTGATGTTTCACAATAATGCTACAAGCTAACTTTATCGAAACAACATCAGAATATAAATGACAGTAAGCAGCAGCTCTGGGAGATGCTGTAGCACTAGTCAGGAAGAATTCATTACCTCAAGACATTTATTAAGCAAAGAAAAAAAAACTGTTTGAAAAATGCTGGTAAACATCATTAGAGAAACAAAAGAAAATCGCTTCATAGACTTTCTTCCTAGTTGCATTGCCTTGGTTTACCTTTTTTTTTTCTTGGTTGGTTTTTGAAGTCTCACTCCTGCTAAGTAGTTATAAGTCTCTTCTAGCTATACTGTTTACAAGACACACACAGACTGACACTCCCAAGCCCTGAGATACAAGCAAACGACATTCTGAAAACAGATCACTTTCCCCAGTCATATTCTTTCTTTTTACATTCAAAATTCACTTACTGCTTTCTATCCCCTAAATAAAAAAGCTATTACCAAGTCATGTCTAAAGGTTACTCAAAACACCAAAAGGTGAGGTTATGACTTGGGTTCCTTAATACTTGTCAGGAAAGTTTTAAGCATTTGGTTGGTTGTTACTTTTCAAACTTCCTTGTTCACATCTGATACTCAAGAAACAGAAAAACACAAAATCACAGCACTCCTGCTTTCTCTACCAGTGTTCCAGTTCTTTAGGGATTTTACACATCACTAGCTTTTAGGAGCTTCCCAAATGTTTCATGACAGAGGGCAGATAAATCTCAACATACAAGCAGGCAGAGAATGTTATTTTTAAGGATATTTATACATAAAGAAATTAGAACCCAGCTCTTTTTTTCCCCTTCTAAGCTGTGGTAAATCTTCATTGTGATTACATGCACCTGACACTTTTTTTTTTAATCCATTCATTTCAGTTTTCCTGATCTTCAGCATTTCCTGAGAAATACCCACACATTAAGCCGCTTACATGAACAGAATATATGACAACTTTCAGCTAGTAAAATGAGAGATACCGTCCCAGTTTCACTGATAACTGATGAAACGATCTTTTTCTTTTCTTGGAAACCGCCTTCACCTTTTTGCAAGAGCAGAGTATACATCTACATTATCATGCTGTTAGTTAACAACAAAAAAAGGGACTTACCTGCTACCGTGAGCTTTGCTGTTCTGCTGACAATGGTCCCCAGGCTTTCCACAGTTGCCACACATTGATAATATCCTTCATCAGGTTTATTATGCTTGGAATGCACCACACTATTTATTAATAAAGACCCATCTGGTAGCAACTGGCGACGGTCATCTGACACCAAGTTTAGAAAAGTCCCATCTTTTTTCCATTCAATTTTTGGAGAGGTTTCACAATAAGCCGAACAGTTCATTATAACAGAAGCTCCGCGAACTGACAGAACGTCCATTGGCTCAACCAGAAAATAAAAAGGAGTGAAAGTTCTCACAAGGGACCCTGTAAAACACAAATCACACCACACAATTTTGCAGTTAGCCTTCTACTTTTTTTAACCATAAAATGCATCCTCATTTCAAAATATTGTGGTGTGCACAAGAGCTATCACTACTTGCAATATCATCTCCTTGAACATACTAGAAATAACTTGGTCTATATGATGGTATTTTCTGCTTTAACTATTTACACCAACGGACTCTTCAATTCAAAAAACTTTTCATGCCTAAAACTTCTTTGTCGGCTCATATGGCAATCCATATGGTTAATAGTCCTGAGCAATCCATTATAGACAGAATTCTGCCTCACCAGAACTTTTGCAAACTAATATAAACGTCGTAATTGAACACATATAAGAAAAGAGATGTACTCTTAAGGATCTTTTCTTGGCCTTTTGTGGTATGGGTGCCATACCACAGCAGTGCAGTAATTTGTTTTGTATAACAAAGATTAAGAAACATTAGGAATAATTCAGCCCTCCGGAAAAAGAGCCTCCGATTCTGAGCTTAACACATTTTGCAAGTGCCATAAAACATTTTTTTACTTCCATTCTAGTTCAGGATAAACATGATTACTTTTCCATTTTAAGTATTCCCAAAAGAGTTCTATAATTAATATCTACTTTGCATTAAGAAGTGAATTTTAATTACTGTATTTCTGGTGTATTTGGTCAAGCAGAAAGATTGTGCATCAGTATCACTTTGACTTGTCTTAACTTAATCATCCACAGAAAATGGAAAGAAGAAAAATTTTTCCAGGGGAGAACAGTTTTCCAAATCAGCATAATGTTGAGTTGAGAGGAAAATGGGGTCTTTGTATTTAAAGCCAACCTCAGAAACTAACATGGAGGCTCCTTATCTATACACTGACAAACTCCACCTTTCCCCTACTTGGGGACCAGCAGTGGGATACAGGTACAAAAAGTCACGGTAATATAAATTGAAATACTACTAGCTGTCTACCAGCAAATGAAAAATGAAAGTGCTAAAAGGTTAATCAGGATTTTGAAGCGAGTCACTTCAACTCAGAGCTGCAAGGATTCCACTTGTCTTTATATAAGGCAAGCCAGCTGCAAAAGGAAGCATTTAAAGATGCCAGCTGAAAACAAATACACAGCCAAACTTACAAGGTCTTTTTGCAAGGCCTAGAAAATAACTATTTTCCATAGATGCAAGAACTAAATGACAATCCTAATGAATAAAGCATATTTTACAAGCACTGTGTCTACTAATGTACTCTCAAGCATGCAGGGGCAGACTCAGACTACCCTTTTCTAGAAACTCTAACAATCACTTTTTGAAGTCCCAGGCTGTTTACACACCAGAAAGGAGATTTCACCAGTAACAGTTTTTTTTTTAAAAAAAAAAAAAAAACACACACACACAAAAAAACCACAAAAACAGTAAAACAGTTCAAGTGGTTTCTGTCATTAAGCTATCTGTTATTATGTGTTCCAGAGCAAACAGGGGAAACAACAGTTGGTCTTTAAAGCCTGTATATAGTCCTTAACCAGGGGTCAGGGGGGAAGTCTTGAACTTGGGGGGAGAGGGCCTTGCCTCCCAACTACGTACAGTCTTTAAGATGAATGTTCAGACAATATAACAAAGCAGCGAAGAAAGACTTGCTCTTTCTTCATCTACCTGTAAGTAGATGCTACATTATTTTTATCTGACATTGGTGTAGCAAACCTACCCACGAACCAGTTTACTTGATCTGGCAGTAAGCAATACATGATACAGTACGAATGTGGTTTTCCTTTATGCACTTCAAAGAATTTGAGGGCAATCCGTAACACTTGTGAAAGGCACTGTTAGAAAAGGGTTAAAATGCATTCACAAATACAAAATTAAGCTTCTACTGCACATGCTAAACTCTTCAGAAAGGGTCATAAAAATACTCATCTCAAAACTATTTAATCTTTCACAGTAAGGTCGATAACGAATGCTGAAGTATGTTAAGACCACCTTGAAGAGTAATATGCATTTAATAACCAGATTTGTTTCATTAATTCACAGAATAGTTATGAAGCGTGTGTTTTCAGAAAAATTACAACTATGAAGGAGACCTTTACTTGTAAAGAAAGTCTGTCCTGTAAGCATTTTAGCCTCTTCAATTGGTTGGTGGTTTGTGGTTTTTTTTTTTTTCAAATCAGATTTACCTTCTAAAATAGCCTTAATTAACAAACTCATACAATTCCCTCTATCACTGAATTGCACAGAAAGTCTCTTGTCTCCAAAGAGACTTCAGCTTCCCCCTGGAGAGGGACTCCATCCTTCCTGCACAAAGCCTGTTGTCTTTGCTATTCAGAATTCACAGAAACTTGAAGATAAGGCAGGAGGAGTGGTGTGAAAGAAATAACAGATAATTTATGCTTTTGTAGTTTATATCATTCAAATATTCTTCTACCTTCAAGAATTTAAAGAGGAAATAAGGAAAAAAGTATAGAAAGACTGAAGTTTCCCTAGTGACAGTAAGTCTCAGACTGGAGACCTGTTACATTGGTATCCAAATCCTTGAGATTATGTCTTTCCTGAGGATAAAAAAAAAAAGACCAAACCCCCCCCCCCCCAACATACACAACAACCACCTCAAATCAAATTACAAAATAATCACACCTATGTGTGGATGTACTTGATTCTCTGTGTGCAGAGTACTGAGTTTCAGCTCTAATATACCAAATGGCAGAAAAGAAACAAGATTCAAGGGCAGCATGAAAATACTTTAACCTGTTTTTCAGTATAATCTCTTCCATCACTCCAGAAACCTAAAGGTCTTTTTTAAGATTAAAGATTCAGCTTTATCGTCCCTGAGTTTTCCAAGACAAAGCATTCTATGCAAGCTATCAACCTTTTTTCCCTCTCATTTACAAGCTTCTGTAAGTTTTTCCAGTATACATCCATACCCCTACCAGAACAAAATACAAACACTCTTCAGTTTTGTTTTTCTCTGACCTTCTCCTCTGGCTTTTCGAATAAAACCTAGGAAACTTTTGAAAAGGGGAGGTTGGCTTCTTGTTTGCCTTGTCTGGCTTTGGTACAGATTGGAGGAGATCAAATCCATTGATGAGATAAGATTGTTCTTACCCTCGAAGCAACAAGGTGCCCAAGGAAATAGCATTGCAGAGTATAGAGCAGAGGATGTCAAGAGAGCATGCCAAGAAGAAAGAGCAGCACAGAAGGGATTAGAGACTTTCAGGAAGAATGGGAAGCAGATTCTCAGCCAGGTTTCTGAGGTAACATAAAAAAAGCTCTTGCCAAGAGCCCTGGGAAGACACAGCATAGACTGCTTCAACTCAGGATACCACCACACTCCCACACAGAAAGCAGTGGATGAAAAAAATAAAAGGGTTGGTAAATAACTATGTCCCATCTTGAAGGAAGTTAAACTACACTTGAGACCTTCCTAGCCCATAGTCTCAGAAAGGTTTTGCAATTTAGAGTCAGGGGCACTCTGGAGATGTGCTGGTAGGCTACATCCACACTCCAGCCAACGGAGTTCACACCTCATTTCAGCCTCCATTCAGCATGAAAAGGCTTTGTACATACAAGCCCTTAATAAACTTCTATTTCTGACAACAAGCCATTTCTCCCACTCCATCTATTCAGTTAAATGACACCACATTATTTAGGACAGAATTGGTGTATTTTGTGGACGGAGTCCTTCCTCTTTCCACGTACTTATCTTTGGTGGGGGTGTATGTACATAGGCACATACACATCAGTGGCTTGATTTGTGTGAATATTGGCCCAAGAAACTTAGGTAAAAGCAAGACAAGTCTATCTTCCTGCTCAGAAACAGGAACAGTTAAAACTTGTTCATTCCCAATAGATACTCCCACCCCCACCATTTGCTCTTGAAGACCAGCAGATAGGAATCCAGCAATTTCTACAGGCACTCAGTTCCAGTGCTTCACACTCTCCATTACAACGACTATCAAGTACTGTTGCTATGATCTAAGCATATTTCTTTTTGCCACTGTGGGCATGGAGACCAGGTTGTTCCTTCTTTCCCAACAGTCTTCTACATATTTGAGGGCTTAAATCCTTTCTAGCCTTTTCTTTAGGCTAAGCATTTCTAGTTTAGTACTAAGTAGAAAGCCTAGTACCAGGTAGATAGTAGGGCTCTGACATTAACTCTCTGAATCCCTTCCAACCAGACCATGTTCTTCCTGGTGCTCTGTGCAAAACACGATGGAGTGCTCCAGCAGAGACACGATCAGCCTTAGGTGCAGGTCAGTGTCATTTCACACCTTTTAGAAGCTCTGCAACTCCTTTCTTCATCCCTCCCAACGTACAAGCATTAGGTTTTAGCACAGAAGCATAACATTACCAACTACATTGATCTGTAATCCCTTCACTACCGTAATCCCTAGGTCTTCTTCTGGGAAACTGCCATAAGGCTTGTTCTTTTCCGTTTAATGTTTGACTAGCTGCTTACTCCTGCCTAACTGTATTAACTTTCACTTGGCTCCTCCAAATTTTTCCTCCTTCCAAAAAAGTTTACCAATTTTGAACTCTAACCTTGTCCTCCCTCTTCCAGCTTTAAGTCGTGTGAAAATTTAACAAATATAGCTTACTCTGTCGTCCAGGCTGCGAGTGAAAGACATCTAATAGAAGTTTACTCAGAATACCCAAGTGCAAAATCCCACACAAACCAGCCTTCAATATCACTGTCGTCTTCCCTCAACGCTCACCATCCCTTTTCATAGCCATCTTGTGTCAGTTAAGACCACATTTCCCTATTTCCTTACAAGAGTGTAACAGGACGGTAGTGGTTGAGGAAAGAATAAGGGAAGTAATTCTTCTCTATAAAACTTTTTAAACTACTAAAGAAAATTAGAACATTATGAAAAATACTTCATTGACAATTCCATATCAATTAACCCTGCTACTCACATTACGTTTCAGAAGAAGTTGGGTGGGGGGGGAATGTTTGCTCACTCACCTCTCAATTTTTCCAGGAACTGAAGCCAAGCTGACTACTTTTATACATCCCTAGCTGCTCCTGTCCTCCCATATTCAATATTTTGGGTTTTTCTAGTCCTCCTTGTAGCTCATCTCTCCTCAAATTCTCAAAATTAAACAACAGTTCTGAAATCGTTTCACCCAAGATAAAACTCATTACACAGAACTGATTTGAAAATATTTAACAACAAAATACTTTTAGCCTGCCCTTTGCTAAGCCTAGCTGATCTCTTAGTCTCTCAGTATTAGGACGCAGGACCACAAGCATGCAACTCACTGAAAAAGGACCAAAGTACGCACATTTGAGACACGACACCGAGTTCACAAAACTAAGATGAATCTGCCTGAACTTCTCCTTACAACATGCTTCACCAAAGACCATGCAAAGACTTTGAAACTCCAAAGGAGGAAGTTTTAATATAACACTTTCCAGCTACAGGAAATCTGAAAGCAACTAGGTAAGGCAGAAAGAGCTCATCAATTGCTCTTCCAAATGCTGCATTTTCAAAGGGTGGTATACCTCAGTGGAAAAAAGAAACTCTAGACTTCCTTTAGCTTTCTTTTCACTGCTCTCATGCCTGCAGAAGGGTTACGTTCATTTTTGGTACATTCTGCTAGCTGCATCACCTTTTGTGCAGTGCTACATCTTTAACAAGGATTCAGGTGAGGAAATGCCTAGAATAGTAAATGCAAAGTGGCTGCACAAGCAGGAAGAACCTTTCCTTTGTTATCCAGTTAATTTCTGAAAGACACAAGCATTCCAATATCAAACTTAAATCATCTAAATTTGTGCTTTAGCAACTGCCTGACACAAGCTCTTCAGAAATTAAGGCATTTAGGAATATAACTTCAGACAAAACCACTCTGATCTCAGCTCTACTCAGTACATACAAATTACCTCAAACCGGCACATGGCAATATGTGTCATAAGATTTCCCTACTACCCGTGCTAGAGGTTCAACTTTAATCCACCACTGCCACCAAAACTATACGGTAGTGATGTTTTCCTGACAACAACCATCAACTGCATTCAAAGCAGACAACTTTTATACTAGTTTTCGCATAACTTTTGGAAGGAAATTGCATTCCATTTTACAAGTACCAAATGCAATAACCATCCAGAAAGAAAATGTGAAGCACAGGTATAATTTCAGAACCACTTTTTCCAAACAGAATGATAAATTAAGGCAACCAAACCCACCCTTCTTCAAAAGTATCTGACTTTAGATTAGTACTACACAAGGATTCGGTCATTGGAAGGAGTCACACAGGGCTTTGATGAAGAAAGACGACTTACTTTTACATGTTGAGGAAAGATGTGTCAATGGCGGGGGGTGATATCCATCCTTTTAAGTTAGACTCCAAAGCAATTTAAGACTACATATATAAAACCCTTGAAAACTGATGTTTAAAATAGAAGCATTTGACAAAATCCTAATCGGACCAGTAGGACCTATTATAAAGCCCCTTTTTATGTACTGCAAGTCAATGATAAAAGATCCAAGCTCTCTTGCTGCAGGATTGAACTTTTAAAAGGCTTTTCACCAGAATTTAATTAACATTCCCAATGGCCCTTGTAATCCTAAAACCAGTATGTCATGCCCTTCCTAACCTAGATCATTAAAAAAAAAGCTGTCTTCAAGAATTAGCCAAAGGTATTTTAATTGAAGATGTTACAAACACTATTCTTTGCAAGCTGCCAGCAAGAGCTCACAATGAACTTGTTTTGTGGTTTTGTTAAAATATTCATTGCTAAGGAGCGCATTATCTACATGGATAAATTGCTACATGCATTAATCTCTAAACAAAATGTAAGTATTAGCAGGTTGTTAATTTTTTTTTTTTTGCTGTGACAACATTGGAAACATTCTGCATTACCCAATAAGCAAAATCTATATACGATATTACAATATAGCACAGCAGAACAAATGTTTAGACAACCATGTATTTTCTGCTTAATATTACATTTTTCTCTTATAGGGAATATAGGCTATATACCACTCAACCAAATTAAACTGCATATGATGGCAATATACATCAGCCAGTCAAAGATCTTTAGGATTTTCTTTTTTAAAAGCACATTCAAAGCCTAATCATATACATACATGGCGGTTGGCAACTTCACTTGTACTGAAAAACCAAGGCCAAATTCTCTAAATGCCATTTCATTTCTTTTTTTGCAAAGACTACAACCTATAAATTATGAGATAAAAATGATATTGTACTTAAGCATAAAAAAAAAAAAGGAGAAAGTGTAAGAGCTACCCTTGACTGCAGACGTACAATATAAATCCTCCTGGTACTTTAATAATTCCAGTGGTAGGCTGACAGTGGAACCTAGGAGAGCAAGTGATGTAACATTATAAGATAAGTAATGCCATGTATAAATCCAGACCTTCCCAGACTTAGTAGATTCCTTTCTCCTTCAGCACAAGCAGATTTCCTCTTTTTATGATTTAATACACTCTAACAAAGATATTCATCACAGAGTAACTCATCTTCGCCCCAGCATCATTAAGCATTGTCAGCTAGCAATGATGTCTGAAGAACAATACGGTGCCTCAGATTCATCCTGGCCCACAAGGGAAGGGGCTGTGTTCCAAGATCCATAAGGGAGAGACATCCTTTCCTTTGTGATACGAGGAAATAACCCGTACAGAGCCCCTTTCCCCCTTTACTAAAAGGGCTTATTCTGTGCTGCAGAAAGACAGGAAGAAAACTGCTTGTTCAAGCAAATTCTCCTGAAAGAGAGTGGCATAAAGCCGGATGCTTTTGTCCTTCTCTTCTCTTTAGTTGTCAATCCTGTGCGCAGGTGTCTTCTCACAATACAGACCAAGCAGACAATACTGAGTGAATATTAACAGCCTAGGATACCACTAGAAAACCTGTACCCTCAATCATTCTCCTCAACCAAACTAAGTTTAGAGAAATTATTCTTTATGGTCCATTGTGAAGAGCACCTATCTGAATACCAACAGGCCTATGTGTAGGCTGTCATCAACACACAGATGGCAACTTCTGGTTATAAGGAACTCTGCTCTGCCTTTTTGCTCCTGTGTTTTTCAAAACGCATCCATCTAGGAATATGAAGTTGTGAAAAAGCTAAGTATTTTCGCACCTTGTTCTCTAATGGTTTAATGTTACTGAGTTGAGAAGGTTTTTGACACCATGTACTAGCAAGTACATAGAAGTCAAGATACTCATCATCATCGGAATTACCATAACACAGAAAGAAATAACATATGCTTCAAGACTTTGCCTTCAGTAACTTGGGAGTATCCTCAACATTCAGACAGCACACTCAATAAACAAAAGAATAAATTCAAGCAAAGCAAGCTACATTTTGCAACAGTGCTTTTAGATATAGTGCTTTGTCTATACTTCCAGTTACCTTTCACTTGTTAATAATAAATTATTGTTGGCTTAATCTTAACTGACCTTCCTGACAGACCTCGAGCACAGAATTCTAGTAAAAAAATTAGCCCATTAAAAATAAGTATGCAGAAACAGAATTAAGAAAAAAGTATCCAAATAGTGTACAGTGTGCCTGTAGTAAAACACTGAAAAGTAAGCATCCATGCATTTACTCTAACCACTCTTTCTGTAAGTGATACCATCTCCTCATACATTATTAAATAATGGGAAGGAAAACAAGATAATGATCAACAGCAAAATCCAAACACAGATTGTAATCTCAAATATCAGATTTCTTCAGAGACGCATTTATGTCTGGTGTTTAGTTGCATGGCCTTTCTACCACCTCTAGGGAGTTAGAAATTTTTACGTGAATTTTGAACGCAAGGAAGCAACTTTATTATTTACAGTGTTGCTGCTTAATTGTCAGAAGTTCTGTGACAATGGCTCCCTTAAAACACCCAGCTAACGAGTGTTGCTGTGCTGAGTCACGACCCTTATGCCCCTTCACTAAGGGGCTGTAGTGCCATTGAACTTGGAAAACTGAAGGAGAAAAGATAGCACAAACTCCTCTTGCAGCAGTTTCCCCCAAAGCACGATTCACTATAACCATTTCTCACAGTCCTCTTGTGCAACTTGTCCCAAAAGAAACTCCCACCAAGGAGATGTTCCTCTCTTGTCCGGTCTGGATTCCCACTGTTGGATGGTTACCTTCTTGCAAGGATTTCTTCATTTGTCTTAACCCTACACTCCAACCTTAGAAAACTGTCTGCCAGCCGTGCTTCAAAAACAAGTTCTGTTGGACTTTTTATTCCTCCTGGTGTGCAAGGAAAAAGAATCCTTTATAACCACTAAGACCAAAACTTTGGATTTCTTTCAGGTTGCTTAAAAACAACCCTCACATCTAGGAACAGAGTCCCACAAACCTTTCACCTTCTGCAAGGAACATCCTTTCAAAGAGATTTTGCTTTTATAAATCAAAGGAAAAGCAAGTCACACCATCTAATGCTATATAATCGAGTTAAGTCAATGAAGGAAATACTCTGAATATCGTAACTGCAAAATTTCTTTTCATAACCATTTCAGAAGAAGAGCTTAAAAGGATTTTATCCACCTTTTCCTTTTTTATGGAATTACCAAAGCCATTTCTCTCATTTCAGAAAACTATTAGTTTTCACACAAATAGCCAATCTCTGACACATCCCTTTAAGCTTGCACAGGATTTAAAAACGGTACCGTGTTTTACTAGATACAAACAACAAAACATTTTTGCATATGATATCCCCTTTCTATTGCAACTAATGACCGAAATAAGCTAGAATGATAATAAGGTAAAACCTTTTTGACTTAAACTCCAGGCACAGAAGTTACCTTAATCAAAATCTCTTGGGATTAGTTGTTCAATATATGATCTAACAGCAAAGCTAAGATGCTTTCAGGGTGATGACTGTCATCAGGGTAGGAAGCACTATGAAAACCAATGTGCACTCTACCCCCCAACACAGCCTTCATCCAACGTCAAACTTCTCTTTTCTCATCTGTCAAAATAAGCCAAAGTGATTACCTTTCATATGAAATTAACGGTATGCCAGGAAGTTATTTTTTTTCCACTCCAGCCCATTTTTGAATGCTTTCTACGGCTCATTCCCCTGTAATTTTCTTCCACATACTTCAAGCAAAAAGATAAAGTTTGTTTCTTTGCTTGTAACTTCACAGCTCTGGCTGAAACCTCATTATTGGACTACCCAATTTAGAGCTGTCAGCTCCAGTAGCTTTTATAGTAATCTGACTTCAGAGTGCTTATAGTTTTCATATTCTTCCTGATCCAAATATGAAAAGAACGACAAGCAATTTTTACTTATTTTAGTATTAGTAGTGATTCCTTGGAAAGCACATCAGTTACAGGGGACCAGAGTTCAATTTTTTTTTTTATTTTTTTTTTTTTAATTCTTCCAGTGACCATTTTCATGACTATCAAATTGGTCTGAGAAAAGATACATCTAGCATTTCTACAAAAGATTACTAGAGGGCACTGTAAAGACACCTACAAAGGGAAGAAAATTTATTTCTGTTCATCATCATGAACAATAGTACTTTGACTTTTCCACAGAAATAGCTACCATATGTTAGCTACTGACAATACTACATTTGTTACAGCAGGTGAAGAGGAATTTCCATTTTTTCCTGAAGTAATGGATTTCCTTTCCTAGAGTTCCAGTCTTTTGGGCACTCAGGCACCTAATGTACCTCTTCAGATATGTGCAACAGTAAAAACAAACAGTGGCTTTCAAAGGGTTAAAACCCCAGAAAAGCCATTGGTAAGATTCAAAATACATACTGCACACAATACAGGCAAGATGCTAAACATCCAGCAAAAGATTCCTTCATATTCCCCTACTTACACCCTGTTTAGGCTTCGGTCAAACCACCCAATGCTCACCCAGAGCTCCAAGTGCTCAGACTTGAGTAACTGGTTCGCCCAAACCCTCACCAGGGCCAGATGAGCGGTTTAGCTCCCCATGGAGATTCCCTGTTGGTTTGCAAACCAAGCCCAGGTAATCAGGGAGCAGATTCCTTGCCTCAGTCTTTTTTTTTTTTTTGCCAGACTGGTACTTCAAAAATTATTTAGAATCTAAATACAGAAAAAAATCCCCACACATCACAGGAGAATAATTTGCTGAAACCAATTACTTAAATATTTTCCAAGTAGTAAACACACTGCAGTATCCAAGAACTCTGTATGAAGGGTAAAGTAGTATTACAATTTCTCAGATGCCAACAAGGTTATGGGGCACCCAACAGAACACATCCGACATAGCAAATTCATTTAAAGATGCACTTTAAGTGAGACAAGAGTTGCACTTCAGTGCATGATCCCCCTGCGTGCAGCCCACCTATTCAATGCACCGCTTCGGGGTGATTACAGAGATTACAAAGGATGCTTGCAGGAGGAGTGTGAAGGGCAAGGGGGAATGCTGATATAAACTCAGGGGTGCTCCAGTCACAGGCAATGGTCCAAAATGGCAAGAGGAAGAGACACGAGGAGGAAAAGAACAAACCTGGTTCCTGTGGGAAGCTTAAGGTGAAAAAAGGGTTGAACACTTTAAAAAAAAAAAAAAAAAAAAAGATGCAAGCAAGAACCAAACTGAAAGTTGCTGAACATCATTTCCAGCGTCTTTCTAAAGAGCGACACCTCTGTCATGCTTCCTAAAGGAGGGAAAAATCCTTAACAAATACCTTTAATGTTAGATCAAGCAATGACTATCTAAGAGGACCTGGAAACAGAAGAACAGCCGCATCAGATCAGAGCAAAAAGAATTCTTTTAACTCAGTGTCTCATCACAGTAGTCAAGAACAGATGCTAGGGAGCCCCTAAGAGCAGAATAAACGTACAGCAAAACTTCCCTAAATTCAGCCTCTGAGCATCTTGCCACTTGCAACTGAGGGACTTCTGCAACCAGAAGTGGATTTTGTTCTGTAGCTCAACAGTTCTTAGCAAAAAAGTAAGCACCAGCAACCTCTGCTGGCATCTCTGAACTGCCTTGGGGGGTGAGAGGAAAGAAGGAAGGGGAGAGGGTAAAAGAATACGAGTTTCGCCATTCAGTTTGAGAGTCCCTAATTTAGGGGACTAATGCTGAAAGATTAAGACACTGGGTTAATTCTGTACATTCAGCATAGCTAGATGTACAGCCTCTTTTACTCCTCTGGTTTCCTATACCAGTAAAGCAATCACTGTCCAATCCCACTATTGATCCACAATATATAAAACACAATAACATTAGCAATTTATAAATGAGGATTTTATTGATCTTTCAGGATACCAGTAGAACAAAACGAGAAAAGTAGAATGGTAAGGGAAAGATGCACATAAACTCTACTATAAACATACTGCAATGTTTTTAAGAATCTTATTTTAAAAGCTTATTTACACTAGTTTTTCTATCCCATAAAATTCAACATTTGTGGCAGAGTTCATTACATGGGTAAAATAAGTTGCAATAAAACTGACCCTTCAAAAATTTAAGTCATAGTGCTACTCTTGTAAAAGGAGGCTGACCAACTACAGAGTCCAAAATTGAGACTTTTTAACAGAAAGGTATATAGCCAGATGATAGGCACATCATCAGTCACACAGAAAGGACAGAGATGCAGCATGTGCCCTCAAGTGACAGGGAAAACTGCAGCCCATTCCAGCTACACCAGCACCAAGATAAATAACGCATCAGGGAACTGGAGGAAATGACAGATGACCAGTAGTGCACCAATTTGCTTAGATTTGCTATTGAGCATAAGAGTTTGCTATATTTGTTGAGAAACCCAAAATAAAAGCTGTACAGTCTAAAGAGAAAAGCCTTAAGAGATGTCCACTTTTGTTCCAGTTAGTGAAATACAGGTCTCTGATATAGGGGGTCTCCCTGTTGACCTCTGCACAGCATCAGAGCATCCACACCAACTGAACACCAGGCAAAGCCTTCATCAGATTCTGCACAGTCCGAGTTATCAATACTTTTACCCTTCCATTCATCTCTGTCTCTATTTTTAAATTGAGGGTTGACTGTTCATGTTTGAAGAGCATGCTAGCATTGTAATAACTGAGGTAGACAAATGCCTTGGGGTAGAGCATTTGATGGTCACTGAGGAAAAGCTACTGTAATTAGAGTTAAATTCATTTCTCTAGCAAGAGCAAAAAAAAAAAAAAAAATCACACACTTAACACTAACTGAACTACAGAAAAATAAGTCAGGCACTTTACACTAGACAAACAGAAGGCTAGAAATTTGCCTAGTTTTGACCCCTTGGAAAATGTAAGAATGAACCTTGTGATTTAAAAAGTTGTCTTTCAATCAAATGGAGAACAGAGGCAAAAAATATCTGGATTCTGTATCCCAGTAACATGCCCCTACATCCAAGCACACCCACTTGCAGATTGAAGCCTGTGGTTGCAATAACAAATCACACAAGTGAGAAGAGTTTGCCACACATGAAACACTGCTCAGAGAAAATACTAAATTGGCAAAGAGAAGGGAGGAAAGGGCAGCTTTAATATTACAACCAATGTGTCTCAACTGCACAGTAAGTAGTAGCAATATTTTCAAAATAAGCAGTTATGCTTAATTTCTATACTACTATACCGCTCACTAAGAGTGCTGTACAGAAGGATAAGACTACAGGTAAACATACTAAACAGTCACACCATCCCCTCGTACAGCTACTTCACCCTGTCATCTATGTGGTTGTGGGGTACCACTGCACCATCACGTGAACGTGAGTTTTTCAGTGATACAATCTTCGGCAAAGATCTTTTAAAGTTGAGCATTTATAGCCATAACATAGCGGCAACCATCTAGAAGTCTGCATAAACTACCTTGGTGAATTTTAAGCAACAAATCATTAAGCCATGTACCCCATGCCCTTTAATTCTTTTTCACTTATATTTAAATATACCCCTCAGATATATAAACTTTATCCATACACACAAATTATGTAAAAGTTACATACACACGCACACCTATAGTCATGTACAGCTACCACTGTCCTCTATAACTGATTATTTTCAAACCTCTATTTTTTTCAAGATAAGCATTTAAAAATTATAAAAACCATCAAAAAAATATCAGCCAAACACATCTTATTAGTACTATCAATTAATTAGCCATATAAAAAATAATACATAATATAGCTTACAAAAACAGAATGTTACTGAACCAGATTTCAGGAAAACCTAGCAGATCCAGAACTGGTAAAAAAATGTAGAGATATTCACAGAAGCAGAAATTAAAATGTGCTGTCCAGATCAGCTCCAATATTAAAAAAAAGAGAATACTCACAAATGAACAACATTTTAACTGTGACCAAGAATAAGCAAAGAAACGACACAACTACATCACAGACTGGTGCCCACCAGGAGAACTATTTAAGCATTAACTCAAATACTTGTCACCGAGTTAATGACTCCTTCAAGTTATTTTTTTTTTCTCCCCCCCTTTTTTTTTCTTCCCCTCACTCTGACCAGTGGATAAAACTCTCCATTTCCATTTGTCTCATCTCAACAATACACCGGCTTTACAAGTTTCAAACATTTTTTTCATCCTCTCAATTGTGAATTCTGCATATTGATCCTGGAAACATTTAATGCCTTTTATACAATTTGGCTGGGTCAAGATCAATAACAGTTAGAGAATGCCATTGTGTTTGAAAACAGGAATAAGGCTTCGGCTGGTCTAGCCCTGCCTTCCCAATAGGGAATATCTATCCACGACAAAATTGCTCTACAGCAAACCTGAGTTACAGCTTTGCACCACTGACTCTGGACTACGTTCATGCATTAAACAAGCTGTCCCAGGAACAGTACAGCTACTTCAGAAGCTTCATCATTATAAATTAACCTCGTTTCACACCCTAAGCCAAAATACGACAGAAATATTTGTAAATCTTACTCATCCTTTATCATGAAATGCACAAACGTGACCTGGAATTAAAAAAAAAAAATCCCCAAGTCTTATTTACTGCAACTTAACTATTTCAAGTGCACTGAACATACACAGAGTAGAGCAAATTATTGGATTTTTGTTTATTACTTTTTTATATATGAAATCAAACAGCTATACTTCATGAAGGCAACCGCAGACTATTAACAACATATTTGTATTCAAAACAGAGCTATGAAAAAAACACATCTAATTGCACTAATCCTTTATTATAACTTTGCAGTCATGTTATTTTACCCCGTTGACATTTTTCCGTAATAGATTGCTACTAAGCTGTTAGCGAGCTCTTTGTAAGACAAGAAAAGCTAAAAGAAAAATAGCCAAATGCCTCAATTTAACTCCCAATTCTTGATCTCTCCTTTTTCAAAAGGGGAGCAGGCTGTATATGGTTATCTCCGCTTCTCTACCAGGGAAAGGGGAAAAGGAAAGCACCAGGGTTAACGCCGACATTCCTGCACCTTCTCGGAAAGCAGTGGAGTTGTCCGTCTAACTCCAACGGAGAACACAAACCATAGGATGTTACTGGAGCATATCTAACTGCCATCGCTTTCCCTATTTGATCTCAGTTGAAAGTACAGTAAAATTAACTGAAAGACCAGTTTTAAAAGCTTTACGCAGATTCTTGTCTCTTCTGAAAGTGTATTAATGAAATAGCTTCCTGTTTCATTTTCTAAAGACAAACAAAAGCTTTCATCTAGCTTGTTTACTGACTTAACCTCCTAAATTCCCATGAAGCACTGTAGCTTTGATTGGAGCAGTTTTTGCCAGAATAAAACAAAAAGCATAACCGTAGCTTTGCAAATATATTAGCACAAATATTTGCAAGTATTAGCTTTGCAAATGTTATATAGATGTGCAAGAAAAAAAATAGATTTATCTGTTCATTTATAATACAGATTATTTCAAAGTGGGAACGTAAGCATGTTTAAAAAGAACTTACATAAGAGTGCAAATACAAATATTGCAAACATTAACTAAACTATCATATGGGTATTGCCTGAATTACTAAGTTAGTCAGAAATGCTTAAGAAAAGCAAATTCACAGGTCATCATTAGAAGGAATTTGCTTATATCCCTTTTATCTGCATTTCCCCATAGCTGTAAAAGTTCTCATCTCACTCTCACTAAATACGTAAAACCTCCCAAACAATAATTTGACTAGAGTGCAAGATGGGTTTAGCGCACAACTTCTCCTTAGATTCAGCTGAGAGGTGTCTCCCTTCAGTTATATTCATTCCGCCCACTAAAAAAAGGCCCAAACCAGAAAAGCCAGCAGAGGTCATCTGTTGTTACAGATGCTACAAACTACCGGCAGGGTCTGATTGTTCCTAAACAGCTGACCGTTCACTTCCAAGGTTCCAATGTAGGCTGTTGTCGCTTGTCCTTCTGCCATGCATCATTGTGAGTTGCCTGGCTCCACTTCCTCCACAACCTCCTTTTCGGTACCAGCAGGCTGCTAGGAGGTCCATCCCCTCACCCCGAGACTTCTTTGGGCCAAAAAAGCTTCTTCGAAGGCACATGTTTAAGCTCCCAGTGATGCTGGTAGAGGGCCAAGCAAGCTCGCTCCACTTTAATAGAGTCTTTGACATTGACATATTGGGGAGCCCGAAACTGGATGCAATATTCTGGATGCAGCCTACTGAGCATCAAGCTTGCTTCCCTCAACCTGCTGGCTCTGCTCCTACTAATCCTGTTTGCGCTGTGAATTGGCATGCACAGACTGTGTTCAATAGTCTGACAGCTACCTGGTTGGCTATCCGAAAGGTTCCAGTTCAAGATTTTTCTCTGCTTAATACGAAGCAGAATTTTTCAGCTCAAATAATATCAAAACAGGACCCAGATCTGAACTCTGCATATCACATTGGAGGACAGTCCTCAATTCACACAACTTCATTTGTAAGCTGTTAAACAGACAGACCTGATGAAATATTAATTTCACTAATTAGGGCAACAGAACTTCAGAAGGAACTAACAACTCCACAGAAACAGAGTAATACCTGTTTCCAGCACTGCCAACTGCACAAGTTTCAGACATGTAACAGATGGCTCAAAAAAGCCTGTGCAGGCTGTGTTGGTATCAGCCTTTGCTTTGGCTCTGCCTCCTGAGTTTTTAAGATGCAAAAGCTTACCTGACTAGGGAGAGGTAAAGTGTGAGCTACTGAACAAAACTCTTAAGCAACGACAGGACACAAAGTATTTATATTTAACATTTCTTCCAATTCATAGACTGTAACCAAATGTGAAGTGGTCTCGCAACAGAAACATTTATCTTCATATGACAAAAAGCTCTTCAACCTCCTTGGACAGTGGAACTAAACTACCTGGCAACTTACCGCCCAAAATAAAATTTCAGCTGATATCACTTCATAAAACATAATTTGGATGCAGCTCTTTGTAGAAAGAACCTCTGGAAGTCATCTAGCCCAGCCACCTGCTCCAAGCAGGTCTATTTAGACCAGATTGCTTCAGGGATCTAGCTAGTCAAGCTTTAAGCTTCTTCGAGGACATGCAACAACAGAAGGCAAGCAAGCCAGAAGCGTACAAGCATCCAAAGCCAGAAAGCATGGTGAGATACAGGCCCCCAAACTGGCTTTCTATTATTTCATTTCTGACACATCACAACAGCGAGCTATGGTTAAGTATCTTCAAATTAAAAGCACAGAAATCACAGGAAGCAGCACATAAAGCCACAATAACGGCAACAGTAGCAAAGATCTTTTCTGAGGAATCCAGCAATAAAAGCTACACGAAGTACCTGATCTCTCCGTTACCACACATAGAAAGAAGGAGGAGGACGTAACACACCATCACACGCCGAAAAATCCCACCTTCTAGGTATTCAGACTGGCAACAGGAAGGATAGATCTGATTCTCAGCAGAATACCACTCAAAACTACACATGCCATTCGTCCCAGTAGTAGGATTTTGCAAAATCTGTCTGAAAAAGCAACACGTTCTTGGAAGAACCATTAGGCTGTAACATAACATCACCTAACCGGAACACAATCACTCAACTGTTGAGCTTGCTGACATTATAATTACGGTCCTGTTTATGCTACCGCTGATGTGAAGCGTACTGTTTTGGCACTAAGAACAGAGCACACAAGTGCAATGACCAAGAGACTCAGCGACGACTTGAGCCTTGGCACAGAACTCTTAACTACCATAACATCCTTCAGAATCCCCAAACACCTCTTCGCATCAGTTCTCGACTCCAGCTAAGCTCTAAACTGCAGAAGTTGATCCATTAATCTACAGTGCAAACTGGCTGGGATGTTTGTGACCGTATCTACCAACAGCACTGCGCTTACCATGACCGAAGCACAGAGTAAGTTGTCACCACCCATCGGTTGCAGATCTGTGAGGACAATGTGCCACAACTTCTCTGATGTGACTGCTCCCTCCAAGTTCAGCAGTGATTATCACCACCAACATGAGCAAGGAACACAAGGATCCCAACACTCTTCAGCTGCAGTCTTTTTTCCATTCCAGCTATAACCTACTATACATCAACAGGTCTAGTTTCCTATTTTAGCTTTCTAGCTAGCATTAAGGTAAGGGTTTTGGCATATCCTTCACATTTGCATCATGGTTGGTGCCTGCTGCAACAAGCTTTCTATTTTAAATAATGTATGTTGATAGAACTGCATTAAAATATAAAGCAATTTACACAAATAAGTTAGCTCAAGCATCGCAGCATAAAACAAGTTTCAAAAGATGTTAATGCAAAGCTTTTCCTAGATTCTTTAAGAATTTCTGCTGTAATTTGTCCCAGTCACCAAAATACTACCTTTAAGATAAAACCACAAACATTTTCAGCTGAAGGGCAGATCTGCTCTGCATAGGCATCCACCGCCGACCACCATCACACACTATTACAAAGCTAAAAATTCCTTCAGTCTCATTTTCCCTGTCCATTCTGAGGTTTTATGTAAACAGCCTGTACAACCTTCTCCTGAGAAACTTTCCTAATTCAAACATACCTTAATCACAGTATAATCGGATAATTAGAATCCAGTCTCTGGTAAGTCTACTATTAACACGCAGAAGCTATGTTTAAAGGGGAAAAAGCTTTATTTCAATCAATTCACAGCACATGACAACTATCACAAATGCAAAGCTCTATTTTCTAGCAGAGTAATATATACTTTTTAAACAAAAAAAAAATCCAAGAAAAAAAATGTTAAATAACATGCAGTGGGGTTTGTTTGTTGTTGTTTAGAGTTTTCTTGGTGAATTTCAGAACTACAACCAGAAAACAGAACTACTGAAGCACCTCCTTTCAGTCATAAGAGGGATGAAATGCAGCTTTCCAAGAGAGCCAAGCATTCATGTCACTGTTAACCATGAAAAAGTCCCAGACAAGAGTACGTAAAATCATTGTATCAGCTCCGTAACAGAAACATCCACTGCTACAGATCTGACTATAAGAGCAAGTGGGCAAACTGAAGTCAGGAACTGGCCAAAAGCAGCAGCATCTAAGAGGTGATGCACTTGAAGACCACCATTCTGTATACACAAATAAAACATTAACATGTTCACTTTTTTTTTTAATTGAAACCTGTTAAGTTTCTGTAAAACATTGTTTATCTTAGGTTTTCTGGCTTTGAATCACCCGATAACATGCACTACTGAGGTCCTCCTTCATTTACTGCACTGTTATCTTGCTTGCGTATGAGAGGAGATATAAATCACAGAACATTAAGTAAAGCAAGATGCTTTGCCCTTATTTCATCAGGGTTTCTACACAGCAGAGATTTCTTACAGTCAATATTAAAATGTAATTACTTTGTCTTCCAAAGTTTTTAAAATACTTAGCCTGCATATATTAAAAGCGGATTTCATCTTTGTAAACATGAAGTAAAAAGGGGAGGGGCAAGATATTCACATTTTCACGCTTAACAGTTTCAGTCCTAACGGTATCCCCTTCCCAGACCAATGCATCCAGCAAGAGGAATCCACGCAAGGCTTCCTGCCTGCGTGCGTTGAAAACAAGGGAAAAGCTGGGAGATGATGGGACTGCTACACGTTTGGCACAAAAGCTTGCGGCGATAACAGAGGCCTACAAGAGTGCCCAGTACGACTCAGCTGTGAGGAGGAACCGCAACCAGGACATGCAGATGGGCCAGCTCTCAGCAAGCCACAGGCTAAAGTGTATGAAATAAGACATTATATTACTCTGTCTAATCCGAGCACTCACAGCTAGGGTAACTTCGTTTTACCATCTGTACAACACAGACATCCCAAATAGCAGCACATAAAAATCTTCTTATACCAAGTTATAGACTGACTTACTTTTATATATTCTTATATATAAAAATATACATTTGTACAGCTATGCTGATGGGTATGTACATAATGATTTCTAAAGCAAAAACTAAGCAAGACCTATCAATGGGGCAGATGACAAATCCATGCTTTTTGATAAAGCATACAATAGATCATTTGAGACTTAACCAATAACGGCATTAGATCTACCTCAGCATTCAAGTTAATTTTATTGCCAACTGGTCCAAGCGCCCTTCATGAACACGTTCGGCGAAGCAGGCAGTGTGCTGGGAAAGGGCAATTCTTATACAAGGTATCACTTCGTGCGTATTTTCAGTCCCATCCAATTTGGGGAAATGAACTTGGGCTTCATCTCACCAGTTGAACTGTTTAAATGTACAGAGAAAAAGGTAACCCTGGATACTAGTGCTACCTATTTTAAATTGGTAATCTAGGTGAACTATTTTTACCAGAATGCATTTAATCAGAGAGATCTCCTTGGGAACTCTAATTATCTATATATTTTCCAAAATCTGGGGCTACATTGTGGGACCACATGATGGAAAAAGGTTACAAAACATAAAAGGACACTGTCTAATGAGAGTTCCGTGTGGAACAGGCGAGTGGAAAAAAGCAAGGCAAAGCAAGGTCTCAGAACCACAAAGCACAATAAAAACAAAGCAGTAACTATGACATTGGAAGGGGAGCATCTTTTGGTGAGCCGTTAGCATTGTTCGCAGGGATCTGAGTCAATTTTTCAACAAGAAATGAGCGTGCATAAAACCAAATACACAAACAAACTAGAAAACCCTGGTTAATCTGAAGGTTTACCACTTGACTGGGCCTCCAGGTAAGCGTAATGGCTGGAGAAACCTGCAGTGCCGCTTCCCAGGTCTGCAGTACAAAGCACTGGCTGTCACAAGTTCATTCTGCACCAAAACCGAATGCCTAAAGGGCTGGTGACTGAAAACCACCCCACCAAACCAAAATGTAAAATTCATGTCCAAACAGCAAGCTGAGGAGAACATTACAAGAGCAGCTCATTAAGTTTGCATAACTTGCTTTTAGTTCATAGGGAAAAAATTAGTATTAACATGGTCAAAACTTCTTATTAGACTAAGGTGCCTGTGATATCTCATCGATTAAATTAAATATCATTAATTTTGCATGCAACTCATAGATCATTCTCTAAATGCTATGCCAAAAATATAATTGAGTCTTCATTAAGTGATCAGATGGGAAAAGGGAGCTCTTTCCCCAGTCTACAATTCAAGGTTAAGCTGCAGCTCACCAAGGATTGTTAAGAACTGCCACAGACCCTCACCTTCAGTAACTGCACAAAGGAAAAAGGGCTGTATTTTATTCATTCCAGATTGCCCCTCATCACCCAGCTCCTCCTTCCAGCTTACCGGCAACCTTGAAAGAATGAGATAGGTGGAGTAACTAAATAAAGACAGATTTTTCAACGTAGTCAAAGGGGCTTAAGAAAGAGGAAATTATTTCAAGCTACAATTAGAGTACACTACCAGCCTACACTACACTACTTTTAAGTTTAAATTTAAATTGAATTCAAAATAAAACAAGCTGCATGTTCAGCCACTTGCCTGTCATCTTAAAGATAAGATGTGTCGGGACAAAAAATTCCTAGCCTCACCTTAACAACCTAGTACCACAGCTATATTTGGCCACCCTTCTGTTGTGTGCAGTGTTGGAACAAATCTACTTTCTAGTATTTCACACCTAACAACTAGACTTACAAAAAAAAGTCGGCAATTTAATACACAAAAGACAACAATGCTGGTATCAAACAGCCAAGTAGAAGATGCACTGGAGTTTATCACTGCAAAGAGGGTATGCTACTACTTGCCAAGTAAACCTGGAAGATAATTCTGCTTACAGTCACGATCTAAAGTTAATTTTTCTAACATATTGAATCAAAAAAGCCCTCAGCTAATGACAGGCAACAGAGCAAGATTGCCAGGGGATGCAAGAGGTCAGACAGGAACGCGGGCAGGCTCCTGGCTGGCAGAGGGATGCTGCTGGCTGCCTGCCGCAAAGATCCATGTGGCAGGGACTGGGGCAAGTGGAATAAGAGCAACTGGGCACAGCGCTCTGGGTTTTGTGAAGGCTTTTAAAAACTAATCTGGTGCTTTGGTTGAATGAGATCACTGCTCTGGGACACGGACAAGTGATCTCTCAAACGCAGTCATTCCTGATGGTTAATGCCATCCTTTTTTTATTCTATTTAAACATTAGGTTCAAGAAATGAACATCTGCCATTCAATAATCTCCAAAACTCTACACATGCTTACAAACTGCATCTTTGTTCTTCATAGCTATGTTGTCTCCTTGGTTCGGTCTTTTTAAGTACGACCATTCCAAACTCTGTTCTCTTCTGTGTTACACTACAGGAGAAGTAATACTAACAAAATCTAAGTTATAAATGTTTTTCTCATCACTCCAAAGCTGTACATTAAGATTCAGTTTTCATCATCCTGTCCTGCAATTACACCTCTAGATCCCAAGTTTCTTATTAGACCATTTTTCAGCATAATTGGTTCAGCCATAAATACATTTTTTCCATGAGAAATATTTTGTACAGGTGGTATTTTGAGTCTCCCCAAATCCTTGATCCATTATCGATCTAAGCTGAAAATACACTATCAATTTTTCACTGAACTATTGACCAAGCTAGGTCAACCCTGGCAAGATATCCAGAGTACTAGAAATCTACAGTAAACAGCTAGAACAAGCTATGATATTTCCGATCCCATATAAGGAAAGGAACTTAGAAAATAATATTTAAACATTTTGCTGGACTGCAGACTACTTGTAGGAGGGTTTCAGCAGATCATGTACTGATTACAGTGAAAGAATGCAATCCCCATCTGCAGAAAATAAAGAAGGATTTTTTGAAAACTGTTGCTAGAGAAGCAGGCAACTTCCCCCAGCTTCTGCAAACAGCCTTTAACTTGGGTACACGTATCCGATGACACATTTTATTCTGATACACTCACCAAAAAAAGTTGGTACGCTAGGGCTGACTGATGAAATCTAGCGTTTGTTTTGGTTTGGTTTTTTTTAAACAGTTCCATTCAAAGATATACTATCTTTTTCTTAAATAATTACTACAACTTATTGTCCCACAAACGCTTTTGTTTTAATTCCGAGTATCCTAGCAAAACCGCTTGCAAGATATGAAAGCAAGGCGGAAAGATCAACACAAGGCTTCCAGCACGCCGCACTACCCAGCCCATCCACCCTTCCCCACGTAGGAAGCGTGGCTTTCCCATTCCATCGCCTGTACCCGGAGGTCAAAGCAATGGCTTTGCTTAGAAGCCGCCTAACGACAAGGGGGGCTTTCCCG
>NW_009599635.1:0-37867 GCF_000690535.1 Cariama cristata | reverse complement strand
CATGGAGGTAATATTACAAACTAAACCAATTTAATAGCTGCACTGCCTTGAGAAATAGAAGGGGAGGCATTCTTGAATTTGTTTCTGTGAATGAAAGATCAAAACAGACCCTGGTTTGAGTTTGCTGTTATTTCGTTCAGTTTCAATTTAGCAGTAAGAGCTGCTTGAATTTTGGGGGTGCCATATGGAGTCTGTTTATAAAACACTTTACTCTTTCTGTACAAATTCCAATGTGCTTTAATTGTCTTCACTGGACAGCCTACATCACCTGTAATGGCTAGTCATTCTGTCATCTTAAAACTTGCATGTGCTCCTGTAAATTAGTTTAGCTAAACCTCTGAGCTTATTTTATCATGAACACTTTTAGTTCTGAACCTTTTTTTTCCCTGGCATTTTGAAAAGTTAAGGTCAGATTTGCTTATTTCTGTTTGAGTGTCTAGTGCAATCAGATCCTGATAAGAACTCCCACGTGTAACAACAGTAATAGTCTGTAAAAGGAAAAAAAAATCCTGCATTTAAAATAGCAATGGCTTTGCAGCTGTTCGTCGGGCCTACTTTGCAGAGATTGAAGAGCCGGATTCAGCTCCAGATGAAGACGACTGCTTTTAGGTGTCTACAAATAGGTATCTACATGTGTGCTAAGTGCCTAAGCAACCGTTACTGTCAATGGAAATAGGGATGGCATGCAGATGCCTAAACATAAGTGTGTGGTGCCATTTTATGGTGTGCAGGGTATCAACCTCAATTCCATTTGCTCCTCCAGAAAGGCACTAAGCTTCAGTAAATCCTCTGTTATATCTACAAAGCCATGCAGATGCCTTGGGTACCCCAGAGCATCCTAAAAGGCATTGGGTGCCAATGGTTAAGGAATGGCACCCCGCATATATGGAAAATATATCACGGGTGGGATGGGGACACGGCAAGGGCAGAAAGGAGGAGGAGCTGGCAAAGAACATGAAGGCATTGGTTATTTCTGTGAGAGAGCAGGCCTGTTGCTGTAGGTTCACCCATAAAACCAAGTCAGCAAACCTCCTTTGATGGAGATGCAGTCCCTGTCTCTGCTAGGACAGCATTATCAGCGCAGAGGTACCTACGCCGAGTACGACCCCCTCAATTCTGGGCACATAGTGGTGCTGGGAGAGCCGGGAGGAGAGGAGGGCACAGCTCATCCTCGGGCACTGCCTTCACCCACGTTTTGTCTCGAGTGGCTTCATAAGGCACAAGGCATGCCTGAAATTACCTCATCTCCTCGCACTGCCGTCACACGCAGGTTGACCCCGATGTGCAAAGGCTACTTGCAACTCCTGCAATGCCCTGGACAGGGTCTGGGAAAAGAAACTTGAGATGTTCAGCATCTTTCAGAGTCTTTAGGCAAAAATGCCAAGGGCACCAAGGGGACTTTGGGCCATGAGGTGCTGTTGTTCCCCATCAAGCAGCCTTTAGTTTTTCCACACTTTTTTTCCACAGCTGGGTGGCTTTCAAGACACTTGCTGGAGCTTCACAGCATTGAAAAATACAGAGGGAAGGACAAAAGCGGTGTGAGAGGTGTGTTCTGGTGCTGATGGAACAAGGCTGTTGGCAGCCTCACGCAGGCTCTTTGGGAAGCGGGTCAGTGGCAAGTCCTTTGCTTATTCACAAGGTTAATTATTTAGTTGTGTGAAGCAGACCAGTGTTAAGTCTCAGGATACGTGTGCCACATATAGAGTTACTGCTCATTTTGCATGAGGCAGGAACAAAGCTCACGGCTCCAGACATGGCAAAGTGCTTCCACGTCGCTCCAAGGTGCCTTTCTGGAGCAGCAGTCAGAAAAGACTAGTACAGATCCCTAAATACCACTCTTGGTCCAGCAAAGGAGAAAAGAGTGGAAGACAGGTCTCTCACCTGGGTGTTTCGTGGTGTTAATTAATATTTAAATACCATTTTTAAGAACATTAGTGAGTCTCATGTAATCTTGACATTCTCAGATCCTAGCAGGAAGAACAGTGGTTTGTTAGCCAGCCAGAGGTTTGGATAATCACTATTGAATTTTTAGCTAGATGTTCCTTTTAAAACTTGCCTTTGAATGATGTGCCCGAAGAAATATTATTCATTGTTGTGTGGTACCTTTGTGGAGGTTATGGGCTGGACAATCATCTTTGTCGAATCCAGCATTTTTTCAGCACTCTTGTCTGCATCATCCCCATTTGTCCTGTCAAAGATGTTGTTTGGACAAACCCTGCCTCCTGCGAAAAACTGCTCAGCTTTTTTGGGAGGTGGGATTAGGATGAGATTTTTCCAATGCTTTTAGGATTGAGATGTATTAATGCCGAGTGTTAATGCTACGACTTAAAAAGCAGAAGCATCACTTCTCTTCCAGCAACAAAGCAGCTCAACAGCCCCTGTTCATTTAAAAAGAATGAATTATGTATTTCACTCCATGTCCAACTCTGCAGGTTTTGCCTACGAGGACTGCTAGTAGTGGCATTACCTTTACAAAACATGTGTTGTCCAGTTCAGCAAAATATCCACGGTGGTGCCTTGTCCAGAAGGATGTCTACTAAAAGGCAAGCAGGCTAGAGAGTGGATTTACACTCAACAGATCTGTAATATCTATGGTGGCTGTCAACCCGCTACCCCTTGGGATCAAAATGTCCACATTGTGGTTAATAACAGCCAACTTCAGGATATGTGCTGGTTGAGGGGGCTGTAGCATGTAGGTCCTGTCTTGGTCTTGCAAAATGTCCTCTGCTAAGACACCAGCTGTGCTTGAGCTCTCTTACTCCTAAAAACGAGGCATCTAAGTTACATAAACAAGGGCAAGGGGAAAGTCCATGTTGAGACATACCCTATATGTCTTTTGCTTTTCAGGAAAGCACAACTATGTCAAATGGATAGGTCAAGTACACTTAGTTAATTTAAGGGAAGATATTTTTGACAACAAGTGTTTGATTTTAAGCCTGTTTCAGAAATGGTTGATACTGAGCATGCAGAAAAGCAGCCAGAACGCTGTAATAGCAGTAGTTACACTAAGAAATTGAGTCATCCAGCTGAATTTCTACTGTAAATCCCTGAACTTGGCCTACTGTCATCTGCCTGAGATCTTACTGACCGTTCTGTAAGCCTGCATCATTTGGGGCACATCTGCATTGTATTACATCCTAATCCAGTTATCCAATACTGCTTTTGGTTTTTAGAGATCCTTGCCTGAGAAAAATAATAGATTTTAAAATTACTTTAGAAGATGGTTGTCTCTATATCTTCATGAGTCAGCCATTAAAGTGATTGATTCATTAAATCGAATACTTGGTGTTAGACATCCAATCTAATTACAAATCTAATATCTCTGCTAAAATATTAAACACATTCATTAATACCTGCCAACAAAATAAATGTAATTGCATGTGAACCCTTTTAATGGTGATATCGTGATTCCTCGCCAAAATACATAACTGTTCACAAATGTTGTGCAGTTCCCTTAAACTACTATGTCCAAAGTTAGCAGCCGTGTTTTCGATGCTACCACTTTTTCCTTTAACTCAAAATCACAGCTGGGGCAGGATTCTGCTTAGTCATCTCTGTGAGGCCTCTGAAGGGAAGGACAGATGTGACAGTTAAAGTATTAACATAATTGTAGTTATTTATGAGTCTCCCGATAACCTTAAGTTTTGCGGAACCTAGCCCTTTATATTCAGACATTAATTTCTCCTTTTTCAAGAATAACTGTAACAAGGAGAGAATGATCTGTCAACTGGCTTCTGAAGCATCACTTCCAAGGTATTTTCTAAGTACTGGATCTCAGTCTGAAGACTCCCGTGCTCTAGTATACAGCAAGACTGAAATATCTGATTTTATGTGATGCAAGTCATTCCAGACAAAAAGTCCAACAAAGGCCCCAAACCTAGCATAAGCTCCTCTGGCAAATTAAAAAATAAAAAAAGCTTTTGTAAGAAAAAAATTGAATCTCTTCAAAAAAAGTTAGACTCAAATGCCCTCTACCATGCATCTGGGATTGTTCCTTAAATACTAGCAGACTCTCAGCAAACAAATCACACAGTATGGACTGTCCCAGGGCTGCTGAGGCAGACTCTGAATTTCGGACGTTAGTGGAAAGTTTCTTTGTGGAAAGCTTCCTTGCCTAGCGCCTGTCCTCCCTGCGTTAGGGCAGGGGGATTGCACCTCCGTTGTTAGGTCTGGGACTGCCTTCTAGTTAAACTGCTCGTTTTCTGAAGTGCTTTGCAATACACATGGCTACACAGATTATTTTGAGATTGCTTGAGCCAGAAGTTCATGCTGGAAAGGTGGGATTTACAGTCCCACTTCAAAAAGCCTTTGATTGCCATCATTAAGTAGTAATTTTAGCAGAGTTTGCATGGACTTAGGACTGACTTATGACTTTGCTCTCTCCTAAACTGGTTCACTTGTTTGATTTTTATACAATGATTTGTTACAATTGCATGTTAGCCTAGGTTAGAAGGAATGCGGATGGGAAGTGCAGCAGCTCATCCTGAAGAACTTCAGGAGCGGACATTTCCAAAGATAAATTTTCACAGGCAGCCATATTTTCGTATAACTCCGTACTGAATAACTTCACGTGTAGATTGCAATCAGTATGAGCTGATTGTGTGGGGGCTGCTGTTGGTGCTCACAGGAGGAAGGCGATGGGCACACAGGGGTTGGTGGCAGGGAGAAGGTATTGCCATTGTGCATCACAGCATGTGTTCCAGCAGCTTAAATTATGAAGTCAAAGTTTTAGTTAACATTTGACCCAACTATTTCCTTTGTGGATATCGCATTCAAATGTTATTCGGAGCAAAAATTATTCTTTCAGTAGTGTTTAGGCTTGGGACAGCATCAGATAAAATAACTTCTCCTGTGCAGCAGGTTGGAGGTCTGGTATACACCAGGTACCGGTGTAAAAGCGTGCGTGTGGCTCAAGGTACGTGGCAGGACCAGCTGGTTCCCAGCCACGCTGTGGTGCCAACAGCTTGAATATTTCTTTGCCAGTTTCAGAAATAGATGTTGTAGCTGGTATTTCATGTTGGGCTTCTTAGGATTTTTGCCCAGAGATGGAAATGCACACGCAATCTCAAAATACTTTGAAAATTGCCATGCCCGCATCTATGTCCTGCGTGGAGGTCAGTTGTAGCAGTGGTTATCGTGACCTGCCTGCTTGTAGACAAGAGCTTTCCAGAGGCAAATTGGCAATGTATGCATTTTTTTAACTAATATTTTTAATTGGCTGTGTTGTGCTGAATTTTGTAGCGGAATTAATACACTAAGGTAAGCTACAAAATTCTAATGATGTGCTGATACAAATGTATAGAATTCAGTTCTTTCTTTTTCCTTTAGGAAACAATTAGTGTAGCACGCATCTCTGAATCTCATCATTAATGTGAAAAAATACTTACATATGCTTTGACTGGCAGTTTCTAGCAGCACCGATGTGGGAAAAGATGCCTTTCATCAGCCCCACATATAATTATAATTCTCATTGAAATTCTTTCTGTAAATAGGTTGATGCTGGGAATATAGTTTGAGAAGCTCACATGCTTTCCTGAAATTTATGCTTCCCATGGTGGCAATAAATTACAAAGCTCATGTTAAGTGCCTTCTAGTTCTCAGAATACAAATGCAGATTTTTCCTTCAGAGGGTTACTGTCATTCTGCATCTGTGAAGTTTGTTACTTCTACACAGAGTAGAAAACAAATATAAAACTGCTGCATTTTTGTGATTTTATAGATGTTTTGATTCATCAACAATCTAGCAATATGTAGATACCATTTATGGTATCATTGATGGTATTTCTAAATACAGACTAGTTTTGGCACAATTTTATTTTGGCCGTGAAACTGTAGTTCCACCTCTGAGGTTACATCAGCCTAAGCGTGGATGTGTACCACCACGTCCCATCCCACTGATAGCACTGTCCTGAAGTAACAAAGGATACAGCTTCTGCTTTAATTAGTACATCTCTGGGACTGTGTTTTTCTGTGACAGAAAAGACTTTTATGTGGAAAGCTCTTGATTAACAAAACCCCAATCGGGTTTATGACAATAAAGAAAGGGAGTTTATGTATCAAAATATGTATTGCTTTCAAACATAAAATGTTTTAAAATTAGTAATTAAAAAGATACATAAATTTAGAAGAGCAAACAAAAAAGAAAATATTTTGCTTTCCTGATAAGTCCGTTTCCAACTCAGCAATATTACTCTTGTGACACAGGTGAAAAAGCAGGCTAATATAAGTCTTTGTGAAATATCATGGATCCATCCCTAAAGAACAGACAATCATCCACTGTACCTCTGGCAACATAAAAAAATTAACAGCCGTAACGCTGTTTTGTTTACATCACTTTATTACTTAGCATTTGCTTGTTTCTAAAAACACATTACCACTTCATTATTATCATTTACTTCTGTTCTAAACCTTGTTTTGGTCTTTGGAGAGACTGAAGGAGTGGAGAGAATGAAGAGCTTCAACATGCGAGGAATACAAAAGAGGCTTAAAGTTTCCCATATGTCTCCAGCTCTGTTCGTGCCTGCCATACCGGTGTAGGTGCTGAGTCCCCAGTGCTGGTTCTGGATCACGGCATCACCGCTCTGAACTGCGGATTCTGAGGAGCGGGAAAATCCCCTGCAACAGTCTCACTTTTCTCTCTGCCTTGTAGTCCCAGAGACCAGCTTCAGCATCCTTGTACCACTCTCTTTTCAATTACTAGTTTCAATTCTGTGGACACAGCAGTGAAAAGAGTGTAATAGCAGTGACAAAAAGGCGAAAAGAACCGTGAAGCTGTTATAAATCTATAAACAGTTGATAAATAATGCTTAGCTTTCTATGAAAAAACTTGTACCCCTGTATCAACTTGAAACCATCAGAGGTACAACAGAAAACTTTAGTGAAAACTTGCTGGTTGAAGAGGAAAAGTTCTTTGAAGTCCACAAAGCAGATACTCAGAATCAAAAATATGCTATTAATTTTTTGAAGCAGGTGTAGGGCAGAAATAATGCTGCTGTATGAAAACAAGATTGCTGCCTTCCTATTGCCTTACTGACAATATTTCCTTATCTTCTCAGCTGAAACTTTCTTAACTTTCTTTGGCAATGTATGTTGCACGTGGTTGAGCGAGGGCTTCCAAAGAATGGATTGGCGCTGAAGATACTGATGAGATTGAGATATTCTGTTGGTTCCAGCAGTGGTTTTGATCTCTGCTAGCTTTAAGACTATTACCTGTGCAATTTCAAAGATTTCAAATGGAAATGTTGAACTAGATCTAACAGTGGGCTATGGCAAAGCAGTCCAAAGTGTGTGAAAAAATACAACTATAAATAACAGAAATTACTTTAAAGTAAAGCTGAATTTTGGTTTAATATTGACAGTTGCATGTTCTAATAATGTGTACTGCTCCTTGATGTCCAAAACATTCATTTTTTGCACAATTCCATTCAGGAATCGTGTGTTTTTTCTAGTTTTCTTTATTTGCCAGTGCTTAAGAGTACAGAAGCCCAGAGACTGACCTTGCTTATAATTCAAAGTGTGTTCAGGAGCAGCTTGAACACCTTGGAAACAGTGCGTGTTTCAGCTCTACTGTTTCAAACTTCCTGGTCGTGTTGAGGTTTGATTTCAGTATGCTTTAAATAATAATAGATTTCCTGCAGCTCTGGCTGAAAAGAAACACCAGGAGCAGTGCAACATGAAATAATACAGGTTTTCTGAAATTTGAGGTGAGTCTCTTTAGTGATAAATACAAATCAGTAAGGGGACTCTGAACCTACTCTGTACTGATGGGGGCTGAGATAGTTAATCAGGAATCAGTAGAGATGTGACCTCATATTTCACTTTGTGTGTGTGCATCCTTTGGGTGAGGGTAGTGGCCATCCCTTTGAGGCAGCAGGCTGGGCAGGTGGTGCTGCATGTAATCCGAGTCTTTTAAGGGTTCATTTTATCGATGTTTATGTTGGTGTGGGTTTTTGAAGGCTGCTGGATGGTTTTAATAGGAGAAAAAAATTAACTAAATGACTTGAAATTCCACTTCCCGGGATAAATGTTTAGACTAGAACAAAAGAAGAAGGGAAAATTAACTTGCCTTTTGCACTCAAGAGTGTTACAAATAATTGGCTAGTGGTATTGAGACACCAGAGTTGATAGAAAGTATCTGCACATGGTTTTATTTAATTAATGTACATATGGAAATACTGTAATACTTTTCTTGGGTTTTGTTATGCGGTGTTGTCTTGCAATTTTACAGCCATGACTGAGAAGCCAAGCTCCCTGCCATTGAAGCTGAAGAGGCACAGGCTTTTTGCGTGCTTGTTTTTGAGGGAATTTGCTATCAGTCTGACTTCTGTTAAAGATTGTTTAATTAAAATATAATTGCAAAATAAATGGTACTAATTAGCATATATGTGCTCCCATGTATGTAGCTCATTCCCATTTGTTATGGACAAGAGTGTGAAGTGGATCTCTTACAGCCGTCCTGGAAACACTCCCAACGCAAGAGTGCTCCGGAGACCTTGTGCCTGTCTGCAAGAAAAGGAAAAGGAAACGCCTTTGGTATCTTCCCTGGCATACGTTTATTCTTACCTTTTACTCTGGCAAACTCACCACTTCTTGCATGTTCCCCTGTGGCCCGAGTATCAGATGTAAGCGAGGTAAATGAATTTGCATTTTCCCTTTATGATAGAGGAGTTGCATCCCACATTAACAAATCTTAAGAACATCTGTGCACTGTAACTCACATACTGATTATGTATGTTTCCTGGCTAATATATAGGCAAAACATATGAAGAAACAGTGGAAACTCTTTCATTCAGAAATTGAAGCTTTGCAGTTGTGAGTTGATTTTATGTTTTAGCTTTTCCCTTTCACATTAACTCCTTGCCAAGCTGCATGTAAACCTCCTTTGTCTAGAAAATGCAACCTTTTCAAGAGTAAAATATTCCAGGGGTTAGTTGAAACCGGTCTTAAAAGTGCTATTCTTCTGGCTCCATGCCTATGGAAGCAGTTAATGGTTGGAATTTATGTCACAGAACACATAATAATTTGTTAGAAGAAACTGGATTCAGTCACAGCACAGGCATTTTTCTCTTCCTGTCATTATATTTTTTGAGGACATACTTATTTCCTGCAATCTCAGCCCATATGAAGAAGAGAATGATAAAATTTCTGCATAATTTTTCTGAGAATACATTTATACTCTAGATGACCTTTGGAGTAAATTTGAACTAGTAGATTTTCCCACATATTTATAGCTCTCGTGGTGCATCTTTGCCAGCAAATCTTACAGGCTTTATCCACCAAACATTTATTTATGGTAAAAAAACAATTTGCACTTGGAACACTGTAGAAAAAGTTCAAAGCCATTACATTTGAAGTTAAGCTTTCATTTATAGTCTTTTTTTTTTTTTCTGTATTGTCATCAGCCAATGTTGCATTCAAATTCATAACACATTTACCTAAGATGACTCTTTACTTCATTTGATGCCTTTCTGTGCTGATAACTATCGTCTGTGAAAGTGATTTTCCTGAGACCACACCGGCATATATAAAATACTGGTCCTTTTCTTTCTATTGAGCGATCAAGGATTCAAAAGCTACCTTATACCTAGGTTTCTTCATCCAAGTTTACTTGAACTAGATGGATATTTCTCAGAGAACGGGCTGTTCTGCTTTATATTAAGAAAAAATTATGTGGAGATCTTAATTTCCAAATAAATACTGGCAATTCCATTTTGTCTCAGACTTCATAAAAATATTTGCTTATACTATACAAGGTATCCTGTTGTTGACTACATTAGAATATATTCCCTATAGAAGAAATATTTGCTGGAGAGTACTTTTGGCTTGAGAATTTGGTCTGGATTTGTGTTTGGGATTTTCTGCTTCCACGTGTGACTACACAGTGCTCTGTACATCTTGCCACACCAGGGCTGTGATGTTACTTCCACCATGGACAATATCCGTGTAGGCTGGTTCTTGGTAGATATCACCAAATGATGCTCATGAAGAAACCTGGAAGGTGGCGAAAGGCAGAACGCTTGGCTGGCGACTGAGCAGAGGGCCCCATGGAGCAACACCTGGGGGGGAGCAACAGGGACAGACGGTGCTGGGCAATACAGCTGTGTTACTGGTGTGAAGTATGGAAGAAGTGCTGCTCTCCAAAGATTTACATTAGCTCATGGTTTCCTTGAGCAATGACCGTGAAAGTCTCTTAAGGCCCCAATTCACCAGTGCCATTAAGAACTGTTTCTTTTCGAACATACCTTTAAATCTGGTCTCAAAATATACATTTAAGTGCTTTGCTGATCTGGGGATTAAGTATAACACCTGTGTTATCTTATAGGCTGGGTTTATGCACCGCAGGCATTGAAGAGGGTCAAATGGGAGATCATTTATCCTAATTACTGTGATGTAAGAGGAGCAGCAGGGAGTAGACAGGCAAAAAATTCTTTAATCCTGCCATGTACAGAACAAAAGCATTTTCAGCACCCTTTCAAGACATGTGATGGCACATAATCTCCCACGTCTCTGTCAATCCTTTTATAACTGCACTGAAAATAGATTTGCCCTGTCAACATTAGTTGAGAAACCCTTGTTGCCAATAATTGAAACCTGCAATTGCAATAGATTTTTCCGAAGATTAAATGGACTTGGAAAGCCTCCAGTACAACTCAATGTAAAACACTCTCTGTTACTGCTGGTGTTCATACCAGCCCAATCTCTTCAATGTCTGTTTTAAGCATTTCTTTTTTGTAAAGGTGAGAAAAGAAGGCGTTGAGAGTCTTGGTATTGCAAATACATTTGTACTTCTTCAGCAGTAGTGTCATTATTCTGTACTGAAGAAGAGTAATATGAACTTCAGCCCCTCTGAAAATGTTGCAAGGTTATGTCTTAATTTTGATGACAAAACTCAACTGTGTGGCATTTAATGAAGAAAAACAAGTTAGACCATTCAGGTGGAGGGAATGTAGAGTAGTCTGTATATCAAAGCCCTTCAGTGAATATCCAGTCTATATTCAAAACCAGAAGGGTAGCAAATATCATATGGTGGGGTTTTTTAAGATTGTCATCTGCTGTTGTGCTTTTTGAAGTGGAATTTTTGTATTATAAAGAGTACCTACTTAGTTAGTGCCTCTGTTTTTATAGTGATGGTCTCTCACTATCCCAGCAAACATGTCTGAAAATATTAATAGGAATAGCCGAAGCTTTTCAGTATTTGCATACTATCCAGGTCTGCACTGTTATATGTGGCAGAACAGAAAGGTACATCATAGAAATGACATTTTCATACATGCTGTATAGTATGCATACATGGACAGAGCAGTAGGAACCAGCATGGCATGATATGTATTTAGAAAGCAACTGCTCCATAGAGTATAACTGTTTAATTCTGTTAAAAATTTTTAGGTTTCAAATGTTTGGGTGATAAATCACTTACTTAGTGTTGCTCAGTTGCCTAGTTTTGTGAGGAGCTCTTAGCAGAATGAAAGGCATTAACGTACCTGGTGCTGCAGCATGGGACCCCATTTCAGCTCAGTGGGCGGCCGTCACTCCATCACCTAGTTAGGGTGTAGGTGACCCTGTCCCCAGCCCTGTCCCAGCCCTGCCTGGCTGTGGACCCTCTTGACCCAGACCCTGACTTTCCAGCTTGGCCAGTGGGGCTGGGGGGTGCCCCTGGCTGCCCCCCCAACCTGCCCCGCTCCCTTGCTGGGTCAGTGGGACAGACCTGCTCACCCTCATGGGCATCTCCCGTGGGGGTTCCCTGTGGCTCCTGGCCCCTTGCAGTGACTGTGGGTGCTCAGTCCTTCCCTCAACATCGTACAGGTGAAGCCTTCATCCTCCTCAAATTTTTGTTGAGTTCAGTGAACCTGTGAGTGGGAGTCATGGCGCATCTGCAGAAGATCCATTGTAAAATAAGAGCCTGAATTTTGCGATTTCTACCACGGTTGAAACTTCATGACTATTCTTAGTTATGTGAACTAAAAAATTGAGCTAAAGTTCATGGTAATCACTTCTGTCTTCTCCACATAATGTGAATTCTGATGGATGGATTTTACAGGAACTAATATACAAAGATTGGCTTTTTGCATGAGGCCAAGTATTTGGAATTTAAGGTCAAAAATTAATTTAGTTTTGGAAGTTATGAACAGCTGAAGAGAGAATTTAGAATGGAAACAACTATTACATTACCCACACACTACTACTGCTAAATACCGAAAAGCACAGTGAGGCACTGACCCAGTGTATGCTTATTTTAAGCGTCTGCTCAACTTGAAAAAATGTAAGGAATCTCACTGGAAGTGATAGACTTTTTCAACTTGTTCTTCCAGCACGTACATAAATGAGATTGCTTCACTGGAGCTATAATGCACAATCAAATATTAATATAGTAAACAGGAAGAATTTGATGCATTATGAAAATGTAAGCATTGAATTTCCTTTGCCTGACTTTTCACCCTCCCTCCCCTATTTCTCCCTCCCCCATATGTAAGCTATATATGTATACATCTATATATAATTCCAGTACAAACATACTTTTGGATGACCATAATCAACTAAAATTACCGGATTTTGCTGTGTCATATCTGAGATCCCATGTGGTACTTTGAATTTGCACTGAAAGTATGGATACCAGTAAGTTCTGGAGATACATGCCAGAGCAGTTATTAAAATGGAGCAAACCCTCTGTAAAATTATGTCTACAGCTACGGAAAGCAAATATCAACTTCTATAAACCCATAAACAAATATTTTTTCTAAATTATCTGATTGGGAGAGGGGATGATCTTAATCTTTTAGCATTATTTGATTTAATGTTAAATATTGTGCAGTGATTTTACTGTTATAAGGAACTTAATAAAGAATAAAATAATTTGCTAAAAAAGGATAACTATTAAAAGATATTTAATAGCTGTAGTTGGTTATTCATGGTTTATTAATATTTTATGATCTCAAAAAATAACATAACTTTATTTTATACTATTTTAGGATGTACTGGAAGTTTTGACAGGCTTTGAAGCAGAGATAAAGAGTCCAAAACACTGTTGGTGAGAGTTGCAGTTCAAAAAGGCATGCTATGTTCCTAATTTTCTTATTTTTAAATGTAACTAGGTTATACTTTTTCTAGCTAGAAAGATGTGATGTTGAGCATGATGGAGAAAAATAGCTTTGATTCATGCCTTGCAAATGCTTGGTTGGGTGTGTCAATGTACATCACGTGCAAAGCTGAGGTTCACAGTGGGAGAAGTTTGTATGAGGTGATGAGTTTTATGATTAAAATGATATTTTACAATGGTAGGAGAAAGCCAAGAACAGGATCAAAAGCTGAGCACAAATGACAGCATGGTCTCTACCAATTAAAATCAGATACCAACAACAGAGGATGGGAATATGATCAAATATATACAATTAAATGTAATTTTTTATATTTGCTGGTCTTTTCAAAACCCCCATTCATTTTCCCCAGCTGCCTCTGTGTCACATGCTGTATCATGACTTTATTTTAGCTGGGTACTTTGCAATTCTTAATTTAAGTTAGGTCAAGGTGGGAGCAGCTAAAAATATTTTTGCATATAAAGCTGAAACATCACACAGCTACAGAGATCCACAAAGACACAACTGGTTTGTGGATCGTAGGATCACAGGGTAATGCAGGCTGGCAGGGAGCTCAGGAGGTCTCTAGGCTGACCTCCTCATCAAAGCAGGCCCAGCTGTGAGACATCAGACCAGGTTGCTCAGGGCTTTGTCTAGAGTGGTTTTGAAAACCTCCAAGGATGGCAACTGCGTGACCTCTCTGGGCAACTTTAGCCCTGCCTGACTGTCCCGCACAGTGAAAAAGTTTTTCCATACAGCCACTCTGAACCTCTCCTTTCCACTTATGCCCCTTGTCTCGTGCCCGTTCACTGTGCACTGGAGGGAAAAGCCTGCCTCTCTCTTCTTGATAACCTCTGGTTATGGTTTCCAGTACCTCAAGCTACTGGAAAGTAAGGTCCCCCTGCAGCCGTCTCTTTCCTGGGATGAAGAAGCCCATGTCTCTCAGCCTCTTCTCACAGGGCAAGTTCTCGAGGCCTGACCATCATGATGGTCCTCTGCTAAAGTTACTGCAGTTCATTGATGCCTTCTTCTTGTATTGAGGGACGCAGATCTGGGTGCGGTATTCTAGATGCAGTCTAAAAACCCTGATTTTGATCCCTTCTCTGGTCCATCTTGGCCGGAGACCCCAAAGGCAGTGGTGCCAGCACAAGGCGAGGAGGGGGCCCAGGCCAGGGAGGGCAGCGGGGAGGGCAGAACTGCCCTTGCTGTGCAGCGATGGGAAAGGTGTCAGCTTGGGGCTGCCCATCAGGACAGTCTCTTCTTGCATTGGCCAGGCTCTTCTGGCACTAATGGGTTCCCTTTTCCATCTACACCCCAATTTTTGTGCAACCCCCTTCCACACAAGGATTGTATTTCCAGAAGACAACCTCAGGTGGCAGCAGCATCATAGCTTTTGGAAGCGGTCCTGGTCTCCGTGCAACTCTTCCTTCTGCCACCAGCCATTAGAACTTGTTAACGAGTGGCTCTTGTGCTTAACAGCCTTATTAGCAAATCATCAGCCTATCGAAGAGTGAAAGTGTTTTTTCCTGGCTGATTTAGTGATGTGCAGATCTCATTTGGAAGTCCTGCATCCATGTTTGATATAGTCATGCAAACGATGCATATTTTTATATACTCACGTAAGATGGATTTGGGTTACTTTGGGTTGATAATGTGTCTGGTCTGAGTTAAACCTCTTAGAGCACCCTCTGAAAGATTTTCTGTCTCCTTTAAGCCAGATAGTCATCCACTTTCTGATTTGTATGTGACCGAAAAGCAGGGAGGAAGGTATTCAAAGGATCGCTACAAGGGCGGTAGGGAATACAGAAGGGAGGAATTGGGGAGTAGAACAAGCAACAAAATGTTAAAGGGAAACATGGTGAGAGATGTAGGAAATCAGATGGAGAATGCACGAAGGAGGAAAAAGCTCGAGCCTGGTTGGAATAAGAGTTGTTTCTCACAGCTTCATTTTCAGGGCCCTTGAACACCTGCAGTTCCTTTGCCCTGTTTCAAGACACAGTGTCGCAGACATCAGCTTTGGGATTTGCTGCTGTTCTCACTTGCAGCGACTCTGTCTCTCCATCTAATTGGTTTATTTTAGGCACTGAACACTAGAAAATTCTCCCTGTACTTTGAGTTTCACTGCCAGTCAGCCACAATCTTGGAAGTCTTTCACATCATTTCCTCTTTCAGGCTCCTGCCATTGAAGTATACCTGTAGAAAACAATAAGCACCGAAACTTTCTGTTCTCTCCTCCCAAAAGAGGCAAGGAGCAGATACTGCTGTAGGCAGGCTTTGGGTGCTTTTATAAGGTGTCACAGAAATCTGTCCAGATCAGGTCGCCACATCCCAGCCATCAGAATCCACCTGCTCTGCTGCTGGGCTCCACCGGCGGGATGCAGCGGTGGGAACTTCAAATGGGAAAAATAAGAGCAAATTCTTGCTGTCTGCTGTGGAAAGCACAGGCCTGTGGGACACTGAAGGAACTGCCAGAACTTTGTGTGTGACCAGCGTGTGTTTAAAACAACAGCCATGGTGCAAATGCACCTTCAGGCTAGTATGGCCCAAGGAACCACGCAGACGATTTCAGATAATTACTCTCTCCAACTTCAGCGAGACTTCTCAAGTGCTTGATATTTCAAACACGTTTTAAGTGTGGGCCAGTGTCACAAAACTGTGACAGCTTGTCATCTCACGCATGACTGATTTGTGACAGAGGTGGCAGAATGGCCAAGTGCTTTAAAAGGCTCTGTTTTTCCATTCCATCTTTCCTGGAGGAAGAGGGAGCATCATTCTCCAGAAAGACATGGGTTTATAGTTAGTATTTTACTAATTATTCAGATGCAGTCATAATCAGTGCACACACACATACATGCACTTTTTTGTGTGTGTGTCAGTAGTTATACTTAATTTTTGTACGTATACACAGAAACAGCAAAGTCACAGAAATGCGGCACGGAGGAATAAATGGGTCACACAACAGTCAAGACAGGCTGTGGTCCAGAGCCTGCAATGAGAAGGTACAACCAGTGCAGAAATTCACTGATTTCAGTGAGGTGGCACATACATTCTTTGCAAATCAGGATTTTAAATAGGGTGGGAGAGGGTATAGTGAAAGGAAAGACGTAAGGAAAAAACAAAGTAGCACAAAATTAGTACAGCACAGAGATCACTGTATGCTAGATCAAATCACAAGAGAGAGGAGAGCCACCATATGACAGCTACAAAAAAATTTTGGGGAAAAATATGAACTTTCCAGACTGTGAAAGTGGCAATGTAAAATCACAGTTCAAAGCACAACACATCACATCATATAGGTGCAAATAAAGCTGCCCAGCAACATTGGGTTATAGTTTTGAAACTGCAGAGGAATATCCTATGCAAAAAATGTGTCATTTAATCTATAGCGTCAAGAGATGTACAAATTCTGTAACTTAAGATGTGAATCTGGATTTATAATGCAGTAGCATCAAGCTAAAATAATCTTCTCTTGATGAAGCTTTCACTAACTGTAAAAGCAAAGTGAAGACAAGAGCAATACTAATTGTTGGCCAAGACCCCATTGTACTCAGCACACTGTGAATGAAGATTCTCAAAGCCCAGTGCCTCAGAGAGTTTACAACCTAAATGACATAAACCAGATGTTAGAAATCAATCTGTGATCCACTGAAATTAAGACAAGGTTTGCACTAATTTCAGTGAGGCTGGATATCAGCCAGGCTCTCTACGCAGTCTAAGAATGAGATTAATAGATCTGAAGGCCAGAGGAGACCACTCTGTTATCTAGTCTTAACTTCTCCATAATGCAAGATTTAGGATTTCTCTAAATCCTTCACTTAAAATCCAACTGCTATTGACCTAAGGCGTAACTTTTAGATGTGTGTCCATTTTTATTACCTACACTTTTAATGGTAAAAAACTCACTAATTTCCTTAGGAATAGGCCTGTTTAACAAAGGTTCCAGTTTTCATCTTGAGTAGTTGGTCTATTTAATGCATGACATTGGCATCTCTTTACTTGCTTAGTCAAAATGTCATGCTAAGTCATGTCTCATAGAGATCTCTACAGGTATTACATTCATAGCACTCTCTTACTAAGAAGATTCATAATCTGTAAAAAAAAGGCAAGTTAGAAAGTATTGTTTGGGGTTTTATTCCTTAAGTCCACTTTGATTACATCCATGGCAATATCCTACAAATCAAGAGCCACAAATGGGTTCAGCACTACAGTGACAGAAAGCCAAGCAACCTGCAAATCAGCATTAGTCCTTTAGACTTCAAAGGCCACCCAATAATTACAATATCTCCTGCCGACCACTGATGAAATACAGCAAAATCCACCAAAAGTCTTTTTCAGACCCAAATGTCAAAGATCTTTTCTGTCAAATTAAGCTAAGTGCAGCAAGAAAATACCAGACAACCTTTTAACCCTGCCTGTGCAAGGGTTGTGATTCAGAAAGCTCTTGGGCAAGTCAGTCACTCTGACTCTGAGTGCCAGCAGAGATGATGTGAAGCCCTGGAGGGTTTGCCTAGGACAAATGTTACAGACGATGATATTCCAGAGCAAGGAAGAGGTGAAAAAAACCACAAAGGCTGAGACTAGAAATTGTGTGATGTCAAAGGGAGTCAATAAAAAATAAAGTAGATCTTGATAAAACATGAAATATAGTAAAATTTCAAAATTCAGAAGACACTCCAAATTAATTGTGTTACATTTGATTCCGCATGAGACCATAGATCCAGATGATCAGCTGGCAATTCTGGATATGCCTAAACCACACAATTGAATGGTGCAATGCTTTGTGAATTGTCTTTCAAATTGAGAAATCCAGCATGGATTCAATCAATGGCAGCTCCAATCTTTTTATCTAGCTGGGTGACCCAATAGAAAATACATAGTAGACTTAGGTTTGTGTGTGCTTGAATGTCTGTCTTATAAGGCAATGGAGGTTTAAGAGGACAGTATCATACAAAGTAAAATTATTATAGATTATTTATTATCAAGATAACACTAGCAAGATGAGAAGATTTAATTGCTCTATGTTGGGAAACAGAAAAATCAGCCATTACTGTGGAGGACCTTGTAGCTTTCTGCTATTTGTTTCTTTTCTACTTAGTTGAAGTTACCACTTCTGTATCTCTGAAAGTTTGGGAATGGTCAACAAAATCGCCCCTGAAAGCTATTGTGTAGGTGCATGGATGTGCAACAACTTTGTGATACATTTGCTGAACATGTTTTTCAACACATAAAAAAGTCTGCTTCATTCAACTTAATCATAAAATGGAGTTTTGAAGTTACACAGTGAAGTCTCACGGAGCTAAACCCAGTTGGCAGGTAGTCACTAGTGATGTTCCCCAGGGCTCAGTTTTGGGGCTGGTGCTGTTTAACATCTTTATAGATGATCTGGACGAGGGGATTGAGGGCACCGTCAGTAAATTTGCAGACAACACCAAGTTAGGTGGGAGTGTTGATCTGCTTGAGGGTAGGGAGGCTCTCCAGAGGGACCTGGACAGACTGGATCGATGGGCTGAGACCAACGGCATGAGGCTCAACAAGAACAAGTGCTGGATCCTACACTTCGGCCACAAAAACCCCATGCAGTGTTACAGGCTGGAGGAAGAGTGGTGAGAAAGTGATCCTGTGAAAAAAGACCTGAGGGTGTTGGTCGACAGCCGGATGAACATGAGCCAACAGTGTGCCCAGGTGGCCAAGAAGGCCAATGGCATCGTGGCTTGTATCAGCAATAGTGTGGCCAGCAGGACCCGGGCAGTTACCATCCCCTGTACTGGCCACTGGTGAGGCCACACCTCAAGTCGTGTGTTCAGTTCTGGACCCCTCACTTCAAGACAGGCATTGAAGTGCTGGAGCGAGTCCAGAGAAGGGCAACGAAGGTGGGGAAGGGTCTGGAGCACAAGTCTGATGGGGAGCGGCTGAGGGAGCTGGGGGGGTTTGGTCTGGAGAAAAGGAGGCTGAGAGGAGACCTGATTGCTCTCTATAATGACCTGAAAGGAGGCTATAGCCAGGTGGGAGTCGGCCTCTTGTCCTGGGTAACTGGTGACAGGACAAGAGGGCATAGTCTGAAACTGCTCCAGGGGAAGTTCAGGCTAGAAATGAGGAGGCATTGCTTCACAGAAAGGGTTGTTAGGCATTGGAATGGGCTGCCCAGGGAGTTGGAGGAGTCCCCATCCCTGGAGGTGTTTAAGAAAAGACTGGACGTGGCACTTAGTGCCATGGTCTAGTTGACATGGTGGTGTTGGGGCAAAGGTTGGACTCGATGATCCCAGAGGTCTCTTCCACACTCATTGATTCTGTGATTCTGTGCTTACATCACTAAGAAATTGCCACACAGCCGGGGTGTCAGGACCATCTCACCTTCTGCTGTGCATGGCTTCAGCCCAAGTTAAGCATGCGGTTTCTGTAGCTTTAGGGATAGCTAAGGAAAGGGCTACTTTGCAGGCACGAGTACGTGCCCTGTCCTGGTGCATGCTCCTTGTTCTGGTGTGCTCTGTGGCTGCATTGGTGTTAGCACATGCACTGCCCCCACTTTGCATAAGGGTAAATAAGAAAGATTTTACCCAAAACACCATAATCTCTAACTCAAGAGCTGCTCCTGGACTTCTTCAATTACAGGAACTGTATCAAGACAAAGCAGTTGAATTGGCAAAAGCATGCAGGATCCCACTAGGAGGATATGGAGGATGTTCTGCATGATTTTTAGTTCAAGTATGCTCCTCTTTGAACCTTTTCTGAGACTGGACTTCAGCAAGTTCTCTTAAGAGCTAAAGTATTGAAGGGAAACAGTTTCATTAAAACATTGAAACAGGAGGAAATATTTTCATAAAACCCAAATAAATAGCAAAAAATGTTATCTAACAACATTGTGAGTGAAATAAACAGCTTTCAGGTAGGCAGGAAAGTAGAAATGCAAATCAGTTCACAGAATAAGGGACAAGAAGGTTGTTTACCAGAAGGGTGTCATCCCAGGAACGGGAGAAGACGTTTAGCAACAAATAGGTGTGTACCACAGCTCAGGATTCATACAGTTTAAGAAGAAAAAATCAGGTAGAGCTTAGGCACCGTATTAGGTAAAAATTTAGAAAAGATGCTAAAAGGAGTGCCAACTCTATCCCCAACCTATTCAAAGCAAAGACCTTCCATCAAATGCTGGAAGTGAAAACACGCAGCCTTAAGGTATGAAAAAAGATTCTTTCCAGCTGAAGAATGAGACCACTGAAAGAAAGAAAGAAAGAGAAAGAAAGAAAGAAAGAAAGAAAGAAAGAAAGAAAGAAGAAAGAAAAAGAGAGAGAGAGAGAAAGAAAGAAAGAAAGAAGAAAAAGAGAGAGAGAGAGGAAGGAAGGAAGGAAGAAAGAAAGCATAAATAATCCTCTAAGAGATGCAGTAGCATTGTGGCAAGAGACTGAGAAATAATTTATTTGCAGTCCTAGTACCCAAATAGCTGCCAGAACTGGTGCACCCTACCTTCCACTGGAGTAGGGAGTCTGAACAATAAATAAATCATGTGTCAGTCATGGCACATCTCAGCGGTTCATCTTCTTGGGGAACTGCTGTCAGTCCTTGGTGTAAGTATCAGGAATTCAGCACAGTCTCCCTGTTTTCATTCTGAATGAAATATCAGACATTTACACTACTGTATTAGCCGTGGAGTCAGATAATAGCTGATTAGTGCATCTGAATATCTACTCTAAATGTTTTTGTGCAGGTGTAAGATCTCTGCAGAAATGTTAATTTTTACCCTTTTTCCCTAAAACAGTAGCTACTGTATTAAAAGAAGGAGACTTCCAAAATTGCAGTTATTTTCCCTTTGTGTTGCCCGTGGTGGACATCTGAATTTCAAACCCACCTTTTGTCCAGCTATATATAAATTACCTTTCCTTTGCCATCACCTTGGTCAAAATGAAGTCCATTTACATGTTAATATTTTGTCCCTGTGGATATTTTACATTTTTTTGCTGAACTATTGTATCATAGATTAATATACTGTCATTCCCTTGAAATGCCTATAGCAGCCTCAGTAATAGGCTATATTAAAGAACTGTAGACAGGTAGTATCCAGCTTGCCCCAAGAACACCAGACCTATCACGGCAAAAGAGCACGCAGAAGGCTCTCCCCAGGGGATCTGGTTTCTACCAAGCCGGTGTTACGTGATGTGTTGTTGACATGTTGGCTGATGACTAAGGCTAGTCATGTTCTGGTCACAGTTGGTGAGTGTAGCACCCAACTGTCACGTGGCACTGGCTCTCATTTTTGTTGTCAGTTTGTAGATTATGTTGAAAGCAGGTTAAAAACACACTTAATTGTTACTTTTCTTTGTAAGGTATGTGGCATGGGAGCGGAGTGATTCTCATTACAAGATGAGACATCGCAGAGATCTGCTAAGTAAAACACCATGGAAATAAAGCATCACTCTGTAGATGGACTTGACAACAGAGAAGGTTAAGAATTCATGCACCTCTTCCCAGAGTTATCTGTGGGAGCATCATTTCACTGTACCATGCCACATGTCACTAAGCCTTTAATAAATAGCCCAGCAAAGATCTTCTGGAAGGCAAGGACATGGGGCAAGTGACTGGAGGGGGCTGCACTACTGGGTTGCTGCAGCCTGCTGCCATCCCGGAGGGCTCCTTCGAGGCAGTCCTCTGCTCTTCTGTAGCACGAGGCTGGGGTTTTTCTGTGCAGGATCCTGCTGGCCAGCAGATCCGAGTATCTGGCCATGCTGGGATCTTGGGTCTGGAAGCAAGCAAAGGGTTTTCAGGCAAAAAGCCTTTGGTGTTGTATGTGAGGAAGTTATGGTGCTCATTGCAGGTGCTTCCCAGTGCAGGTCCAGGGACACAAGAACATTCATGTGTAAAAGGTGGAGGATTTGGAGGAAAATGGTGAAGGGTCAGGATGTCTGAAGCTGATCGGGTCTTGAGCTCTGGTTTTGAGTACAACTTGTATGATAGAGAGGACAGAGAAAAGCAAACAAGGCTATGTGTGGTAAAAGGGGAGAGAAACACGTAAAGGATGAAACAAGTGGGAGACCCCTGTTCAGTGAGAGGTTTGGCTTCCTTGGGTTGTTTGGGGTTTTTTTTAGCAAAGGTTTCTTGTGGCATTGAAGCAAGAGTTGACCCAAAGCTTCTGCCAAGGCAATGGCTGAGGGTGTGGAATCACACGTGAACCACTAGCAATACAGGAGTGAGACTAAGGATTTGATAACACTTCGAAGATCACGAATTAGACCTCTGTGAATGTACATTCCTTATAAGAGTAATCCTACAGATAGGATTCTGAGCTGGGATGTCAACACTGGACCGAATATTACTGTGGGCAGTGGTGAGGGCCATAGAAGTCAGGCAGATACCAGGATCTATGGTGCTGTGAGGTGCAGACCTCACCCCACAACAAAACCTTCCTTCCAACAAAACTCCTCCATAAACATGGCAGTTGGCATCCATCTGTCCTGATAGCCCCAAGGAAGGAGCTGGAGCCAGTTTCTTTCTTGTGGCATCTCATACAGAACCAGACCAACGTGCATACCTATTATTAAGAAACTAGAAGGCAAACATAGTGTTTGCCACATTCCAGGGAGCTGATGGCTATTTAGTTTTTCCCGATTGAGAGGGATTTCTATGGCTTTGCTCCTTGCCCAGAATGGTGATTTTGCTGGGAGGGATGGAGGGGAATTGTTTCTAGTAACACTGTTCCTGTGTGTATATAAATATTCCCTGGCTGGGGCTGGCTCATCACACAAGATGGCAATCCATGCTTCCCTTCCCCCTGCCTTCCCCTCCCTCCTCACATCTCTACCAGCACAGCAGATTCCAATAATAAACCCATCACTGTGAAAGCCAGGTGTCATCCAAATTCATTTGCTGCAGCGTTTGATCTATCCTCTGCTTCAAGATACAGGTTTCAGAGTATTTTATGAGATGCACTTCACAGCTTTGTATCATACAAGACATTCTGCAGCATTTTATGAGCTGCATTTTATAAAATTTTATCAAGTATTATGTAGAATATTTTAGCAATAAGCCCTTTTTTAGGGGATCAGTTCCAGTACAAGCTTGCATACATATGAAAGTACACAAAGAAAATGTGAACATCCTCAAAAACACTGTTAACACTTAACCTTCCAGAAGATCTTTGCTGGGATATTTATTTTGTAATGGAGCTTCTACAGTCCATAGGGAAACTAAAATGGGATATAAGGCACAGCAACTGCTTTACTATGGCTACTTAGCTTTACAAAACAGAGATGCCTCGGTTCATCCAGTGTCCTCCACACTGCGGAGTAGCCCAGGAGGGATGGGCTGAATAGCATCACCTTATTCCTCACCGGGCTCCCCTTGGATTCTTGAACAAGCAGTATCTCTGTTTCCAGGTCTCATCAACCACTACCGTATCCTCCATTTGGCAGACTGACTGTACGAGTGCATCTGCAGCCCCGACTCTTCTCATTGCAATTGTTTGTCTTCCCCAGTGCCAGGCAGAGCACATCAGGTGCTGGCAGCTCCTGCACACCTGCAATCCACAGCCACCCCTCTGCCTTTCAAACACCCCCGAAGTACCACAAGAGCTCATTACATCAGAGATCTGGGCATCAAACAGTTAATGTCCCCCCATGGTGCGAAGAAATTAAGAAGTGGCACCTGAAAACTGTGGGAATCTTTCTTTTGTCATGGAAATGGAACGAAAAAAACACAGTCATTATTTGTTAATTTTCTCAGCTTGTATCTAGACCCCATGTACGGGTAAGATCCACCTTAGGTCCTCAAGGCGTAAGGAGGGAAGGGGAGGATATCTGAAGATCTCCTTGCAGTCGCATGAAAACAAGGCCAGGTGCTGAAGAGCACCAGAACTTCTCCAGTCCTTTAATGACACCAGTTCTTTCTGAGGTCTGGGTTTCAGATCTTCGGGGCCAGATCTCCCCCAGCTCAGGCAGCCGAGAAAAGCCTTGCTGGAGAAGCACCGCGGTGCAGGCATCCCTGCACACCTGCAGACGGACATACGGACATCTCGGCCACAGCACTTCTCCATCTGCCTTGAGAGGTCACTTGCTGTACAGCTCTCTGGAAGAGGCAGACCAGTCCCACTTAGCAAAGCCACTATGAAATATTCAACTTTGTGTTTAATTTTTTAAGTCTTTTCCCATTTGTTTAATGGAAGCTGAACCACTGCCATCGCTGTCAAGCCCAGGAGCAGTGTTGTCTTGCCAGATCTTTTTGGGTTTACAGAAAATGGCAATATTCATACTTGCATTACAGCAGCAGAAAAGAAAATTGAACATGGCATTTACATTTGCAGCATGGAAATTCAGATCACTGAACGCAACATTGAAGTTATTTGAGGTCCTAATAATCTATACCTGCATGCTGCTGGTGTTGTGTTGTGCCAGTTGTTTTGAAGGATGTGCACTCTTTAGAATTCCTGCAAAGGAAAGGAAAAAAAATGCAGAAAAATAAAATCAACATGCTCCAAAATGAATCCAAACAAAAAGAAAGTTGAATAAGAAGAAATATAAGATATCATTTTCCTCCATTAACCGAGGGAAAAACACAAACCTAAAAAATTCAGGGCTAGTATTTGATAATTTATTCCTAAATTATTTTCTGTCTGTTATTTTTAAGATTTCTTCTCAGGCACCAACTGGAAATCATTACTTGATTATGTCAATGAAAACAAGAAAAATCTCAGGTAATAAATTCTTCTATTGGAAGACAATAACAAACTAGACTTTCTTCTCTAATAATACTGTAGCAGTGGATCATGAAATACATAAGAAGCACCTTAAAAATTGCACTGCATTAAGTGTATGGTTTAGGTGGTCATCATGTTTCAAGCAGAGATCTGCTATGCTTACAGAGAATTGAGCAATTGTGAGCTTTGTTCATTTTCTCAACCCCTGTAAATTTGGGGAGAAATTGTCTCTAAGCTAGCAGAAGTCTGGGGAAAGCATTTTGAAGAAAACCATCTCTCATTTATTAATATAACAAAGTGAGCCTGATGACTTAAATAAAAGAACAACCTGGGCAGCTGCCGAGCTCTTACAACCACTGTTTTAAAACAAAGAAGGAAAACCCGTATCTATAAACTCAATGACAAGCAGGAATCTGTAAAGTCAAGAATGAGAACAGAGTAAAAGAAGGACACGCAGATATTGCAAAAGCAGGCAAGCAGGAACGTGTCAGATGAGGATGAGTAAGCGATACTGTGGTTTTCACAGTACACTAACAAAGACGTAATGCAGTCATTCCAGCACATTTAGGCTTCTGTTGTTTACACTGTTCTCTATTTTATATGAATATTTAATCCCAGTTAGGCTTTTCGATTTTGCACCAGTAGTCACTGATGTAAAATACAAGTACAGTATACTTCAGGAGCATACCCTGGTAGGTCTGCTGATTAGCTAGGGGTCCTAGGAGAAACATGAAGGATGTTAGTCATCAAAAATGTCAAACCCCCCAAAATTAACACTGTAATGAATTCTGTTCTGGAACTGGGAAATATTCCAAAGCTATGGGAAGTGAAAAATCTAACTGTCATTCAGCAATTCTAAGATGAAAAATACATCTTAATCTTTCAAAAAGATTATACAAAATAATTGCTTTAGACAGCTTTGAAGAGTCCTCTTGGCACGCTACTTCTACAGTTTCTGGCTTTCCAGACTCTGGTTTCGGCTCAGGAGAAACTCAGTTGCAAATGCAAGGCTCTGGGAGCCCTAGACCCCTCTCCCACTCCAGAGACGGGACTGCTGAGAGTTTGAGCTGGAGCTAGGCTCTGGCACCCCATATTTTGGGCACTGAAACCAAGCCCGGAGCCCTGCCCTTGTTTCAAGGCAGATGCTACTGCTGGGAATCACAGCCAAGCCATGATTGAGGGCAAGAGCCCAAGGAGGTGGCCAGCAAGGAGCACCCAGCGGGATGCTCCAAGGGCCATGCGTGTTCCCAAACCCTGTCCATCCTGGTATATGGACACACAGATCAGCTCGGAGCCTGCAGCTCAGGAGGGAGGCTTGAGGAGCTGATCTGGCATGAAAGAGCCACTGGAGATGTCCACTGAGACCCCAGGACCTCACTGCCCTGGACCAGCCCTCAACATCAGGCTTTGATTTTGCTCCTTTTCTTTCACTTCCCACCTATGAATCTTTGATTTTACTAGGGGATTAGGTATCTAGCAGGGCTGCTGAAGCAGAACCCGGGGGGAAATTAGGAGGAAAAACACCCTGGCTCTGGATGCTCTCTGGGCTTTGGGCTGTTCAGATCAGGTCCATGTGCAGAAGCATTGCAAGCTTTGAAGTAAATAAGCTAGGTACCCAGGGTGTTTCAATAATTCCAGAATGAGGGAATTACAGAAGGGGTTTGAGTTGTAATTTTGGTTTTATGTGCCTAATCTCTGCTTAAATTCAGGTGCCTTCGAAGATTTTAAATCTGGCTCTAATTTGAAATGCACCGCTACAGGCTCTTTCCTCGCTGTCAGCTGAAAAGCAAGGGCTCTGGACAGTTGTCTGGGGAAAGGTAAATCTTTTCTATCACACTGAGCTACTGTGGGTGCCAAGTAGAATAGGCAGCTTTAAAGGATTTTCTCAAGTCAGCTCAGAAAAAGTGATTATATAGGATTTATGAACCACCTTCTCATAAATTTAATAATGACTCACCATTTCCTCCACTTGCTAGATTGCGTAGCACTGATTTGGATGCTCTGATAGAGCAGCATTAATAAGAAGCTGCGTGATTTACCTTGAGGTGATATTTTATTCTCTGAGGATAGTTCACATATCTGATATCAGAATGAAGGAAAATAATGCTTGCATAACAGAAGGTATAAATATGGTGTATTCAAGGAATATTTTTAAACTGCTGTTCTCAGAGCTGTTTCAAATGAATCTGGATTTCTCCCCTAAACCCTGTGACAAGTCGAGAGCCAAAACACCCGGAGTGTAGGTAACTGATCAGAGAGTCTCTTTAAGGTGAAAGAATTTAGGAAGGTGTCACCTCCAAACTGTTCTGTCTGCTTGTCCCATCACATTTAGCATGAATGCACTTCACGTGTGTCATTGGAAAAACAGGCCATTTAGCTTAAACTGGTGCTGCAAGCTGCTAAACTAACCCAAGTGACTTTGTGCAGGGGCGGATGAGAGGTGCTCGAATAGCCGGGTGTCTGGCTTCGCCGGGGGGGAGGCTGACAGAGCAGGAGAAACAAATGGGCTGTGATAACACCTGGTCTATCTGGCCACAGTCTAAAGTCTCAGCTCCAACATTTACTGCCATGGCAACTGGATAAAAGTCTGGTTCATCAAGACGTAGAATAGCAATATAAGCAATAAATCAACATATCAAGGTCTTAATGGAAATAGTTAAAAAAGGAGTCATGATTACTGGTAAAGAAGGAAAAACTTGTTCTGTTCCTGACCAGTACTATGTTGGAGAGTAAACATCCTGAATCCCATTGGGCTGGTCTTACAACCACTGAAAAATTCTTTTTCATAAATACCTTCTTCTTTCAAACTTAGTAGCAGTGGAATATGTTGGCGCGGTTCAAAACATACGCGTGAAATTTGAGTTCTGCTGTGAAATGTATGGTGGAAGAATGACCTGGTACACTTGCATGCGTATTGTCTTTCATTAATTCAATATCAGATTCAATACATGAAATTACTGACTATACCTTCATTAGTAATAAAAACACAGTCTGAACATAAGTGCCTGTTGATACTGTGTTGAAGAATTTGGGGGCTCTCCTGTAAGCACTCTCATCTGTGAACAAAACAAGTCAGAAAGTAGCAAACTCCATTCTTCATTAGAACCAAAACCACAAGTATGTTATCATGCAAGTATGCCTCGTGAGAAGAGTTTTAAATTTTAAAATCTGTCACATTAATATAAAAAAATTTGTATTATTCTCTGAATAGCAGTTACATGAGCAGATCCATACACAAAGGAGCAGGAAGAGTAAAAATATTCCTTTATTTGTTAGAAAACCTTTGCCACATGTCATGTCAAGAAATAATTTCCTCTGTTTTACATCTTAAAACTAGCTTTTCTGGGACCATCATATTATTAAACAAATAATTTTGGATGCAAAGATCTCACTGTATGCAATATGTGCATCGTTACTGTTTGGGGCATTATGGACGCTGTGTGAGTTAATACAATAAAAGAGAAATCATGATTCATCACTAGCTTCATAAGGTGTGGCGTTTATCTGTGGATTCAATCTGTGTTTTGCCTTTCTTCCTGGAAAGCCGTAGGTGAAAAAAAAAATAAATTACTAGTCAAAACTGTAGCCAGGAGCTGGTTTATAAATAAGCTTAGGTGCAGCAGCATTGATTATCCAGAGCAGAGATTCCAAGTTTTGGTTTTTTTCCTTGAAAAACTGCTATGGAAAGTCTGCCTTCCTCTGCTTTGTTTTAGACTCAATTTCTACTTTTTCCTTCCCCATCGTCAGAAAGGATCTCTTTTTCTTTTCAGTGCTGATATCTTCCTGTATTCCTCCATAATTTGACATCTTCTAAAATTTTTCAGCTTACAGTTCAAGGTAGCCCCCAGATTTGTCTGTGTTTGGGAGAACACTCCTACACACTGCGGCTACCACGGCAAACTCTTCCATCACTTTTGAGAGAAATCTTGGCTAAGTTGCAAATGTTAGAGGTCTGCATTAGACTCGCCCTTCTACTTTATCTCAGTCTATTTGCCATATGTCATGTCAAATTTTATGCTTCAGAAGAAACAAAAAGTTTATTGCGAAACCACACCAACCAAAAACTAGGAAACAGCCCTAGAAAAAACAGAGCACACAACTCACTACCTGTTAAGATCATTGTGTATCAACAGAAGGGGAGCAAACATGTCAGTCAAGAAAACAGGTTCTGGTTTCAGGGTCACACAGGAATTGCTACATGCAATCAAGAATGAAAAATCTTTTAAGTTTTGAAAAATCATCCTCTAATTTTACTTCTCAGATGAGACAAAGTCCTGGTCTGCAGTGCTCACTGAAGGTCTAATACATTTCCAAAGGAAAGGGGTATTAGCTGCAGCGCTGTATCAGTCCCAAAACACAGTGCGTTTCTACCAGTCCATAATGTCTCTGGCATTTTGGTCTGGAAAACTTAATTTTCCCTCTGTGTGAGGATCTGAAAGGGAGCTTTATTTATTTTATTCTCTTTCCTATGCTAAAAAAGCCCCATGGTTTGAGCAATTTGGCTGTCATTGTGCATTCATTTCCCATGAGTATCTCCTAGATATTGCTGCATGACCCAGCACTGTGTTATGTGAGCACTTCAACTTTTTATTAAGTTCAGAGTTGCCATATCCCTCTTGCCAGAACTACTTCTGTTCTCCTGGTGGTTTATTTAGGATGGAAGCTGGTCACAGAGAAAAGTGCATAGTGTCATTAAATCCTAGTGGATTTAAAATCCTTGTGACCTCTATGGCCATTGCTGCTTGACAACATCAGTCAACAAGGTCTCACCACTCTCTCAGTTTTTCTGTTATTCACCAGCCCTTTGTATCAGAGTGCCTTACATAAAAACAAAAGGCAGGGTTTACAGTCTGTTATTATCTATCCAGACCTGGAAGCAGTTGGGATGAATGAGAGGGCTGTAAAATTCTTCCCTGTAACGCTGGGCTCTATTAGTGTCTCTCACCTGCTCCTGCCCCATCCCTTCTCCTCTGTAAATCCTCCTTGGAACCCTTGCTTTTCCATCAGAACATCTATTGGGAATGACTGTTTGAGGAAAAAGAGAAGAATGAAAATTAGTGAGAAGTTAATCTTCGTATTCATTAATTTTGTTGTTACAAAGGAAGATGAACAGTTGCATTTAAGCTGTTTTTTGCTGTAATCCTAGCACTTCCATCTGCTCATTATGCTTGTAAGACCACATGAAGAATATTGCATTAAATTCATTGCCAGGAAAGTCTAGAAAAATTGGAGGAACAGTAACAAAAAAAGGTTAGTACACAACAGTGATTTATTTATGAAGAAAGATTAATAGCTAAACTCAGGAGCCCAGCTGAAGGGAAATAATTGGAAAAGCTCTCAAAGGACCCTCTGGAAACAGGCTCAAACCTCAGACTGTGAAAGTCCTTACTCATTTTTATTTAGTCCTTGTTCAAGAAAAGCTCCAGTTAAAAATTAAACCGGAGGAAGGTGGCTACAAATATTTTCCAGATCTGAGTATCAAGCAAGGCTTTATATAGCTAATGTGAGCAGTGGCCTTTGGTGTCAAACAGCTGGAAAGTAGAACTGTACGCAGGTAAATGACTTCTCTTGGGAAGCTTTAGTGGCTACCTCTGAACCAGACAAGAAAACAGCCAGAATCCGTTCTTTGGTCCTGAAGCTGAACCACGAGAAGGGGGAGAAATGCTCTCAGGGCCCGAGCATCTTCTGGGATGGTTCTTGTTGGCACAGGCCAAAATGTGCCAGGGTGCCCGCAGCTGCATACAGTGTAGATGAAGGCATGCGTCTGCTTCAGCCCTGGTTCTGGCCTGGGTTAGTTCGAAAATATAGATGTAAACTGGGCTCAGAATCACGTCCCGACAGTCACACAGTGTCATACTGCTGGCAGTAGGGTGAGCTTCTGCTTAGGAAAATAAAAAAACCCCCCACATTAAGCACAGAACATACTAAAGCCTTCAGTCAAATCCTGAGGGAAACCTACCCCCCATTTATTCCTCCCTGTTTTCAGACAAATAATCTCAAAAAGCAAAGATGAACAGGTACAGAACAGTATTTAAAACATATTTACTTATATCCTTTTGTTTGACAGTCTCAAAAGACATAGAATTTTCCTTTTCTGAGACCCCTTTCTTTTTAATTTTGAGTATATTAACTAGATCTTTGCTGTTTGGTTCACCAGGAATGTAGAGAGTACACCATTACAGAACAACATAGTGCTGTAAATTATAAACATAAATGAACAGTCTTGGATTCTCTTGCAAAAATAAAGACTTCTGCAATTTGCAAACTGTTTCTCCTCCAAACCAATAATTATGACAGGATACTGGAGGGGGGGGGAAAAAAGGCAAAACAAAATACTATCACGTGGTCATTATAGTTACCCAAACATTCTGGGGGATTTCAGGAATTTCATAGGAAGGCTGGTCTTTAATTTTCATGGGTTTTTTCGTTGGTTTGTGTTTTTTTTTTTTTTTCTCTGTTTTCCATAGTCTTTTCATTAATGGAACACATTGGGATAATATAGTCTTTCCCTTTTTTATAAGCTACCAAGATATAGATGGTTTTAGAAACATCTCTGTGAAGTATTATCCACTACAAAACATAGTCAAGGGGGTTTTATCTGTTCCTGGAGAATTATAGAACGGGTCTGGATTTCTCTCCTGAGAGATACAAACCTTTAAGTGTGACATGGAGCCTGATAAATGAATGTAATATATTCAAGCAGAACTCTTGTACACATACATTTAATTATAAAAATAGTTATATCTTTTTTAAGTCTGTAGCAGCAGCCATTCTATCCAGAAAGTTTTTTGTGTTGGGGTTGCTTTTCCCTCCTTCAGACATAGAAAAGAAACTTGTAACACCATTTTTTTTAATGCTCTGCAATAGTGTAGTTAAGTTAAAGCGACCCTGATCCTACAGATGAGGTCACCGTTCTGTAAGGGGAAATACATGCCAGATGCTGCTAACATTTTGTGGTCTTGAGAAGAAAGAAGAATGAGATCTCTCTTCCTGCTACCAGTTTTTTTGGGCAAGTTAGCCTTGCAACACCAAAGAAACTATCTTTGAATTTTCTTTGAAAAATGAATCTATCATGCCTTCGAGTAGCAAATAAATGGCCATAAAGAACACTGCCTATAAGAAAGGCAGGTAAGGACTTGTCAAAGAATATTTAGCATCCATTTTCTGGACAACCTTGAGACTAGAAACTTATTGCTTTTTAAAAGTAAGCCTAACATTCCTGTAACAAGTTTCCAAGATCTTACGGAAAAGAAGAAAATTCTCAGCAATGTACCTAATCTCAGCATGCTAACTGCAAAAATAACACACTGATTAACAACTCCTAGGAATACTGCTCCTACTTAATATTCATAGGCTCTTAAATCAAGTTCATCTCTCTTGTATCTGATCAAGAGATAATGCTATTGTCTGTCAAACAACGCTGTACTTCGCATTTGGATGCAGCACAAGCTGATGTTGCTGTGACATACTGGCAAAGCCCTTTTAGATAATTCAGGGAAATTTAGGATAGCTGCATTAATACCAAAGAACAAGATAGGTGGCCTTACATGACACACCGCATTAGGTTCTTTAAGTGTTACTAGCCTGGGCATATATTTTTATATCCGATATATGATTATATCCAATGATAGTTGAGCATTTGCTATTTGACACAGCAATTCTGGCTTCTGCGTTAAATACCATGTGCCCTGAGGGAACGCTGAAACAGCTTCTGTCTTCTGTTTCTTACAGACAAAAGAATGAGAGGATGCTGAGATACTACACAAAGCTATGAAACAAGAACCAGTAGCCAAGGCACAGAAAAAGTCATTGCTGAACTTTTTTTAAAGGGATTTCATTGTAGACGGCTACATAGAGGACTATATTGGCTCTATAAAGGACTATATGCTTTACAACATTACCAAACGTGTTTGTTTCTCCTCTACTTTTTAGAAACAGGTCTTTTTCAGTAGGATTTTTTGATATCTATTTCAAATAATTTGCTCTGCACACTGCATCAAGGCTTCAGCAGTTCTTTTGGATAATGAAAAGGTTGTGTTGGGTTTTAGATTCCTCTGAAGCCTTTAATAGGGAGCAGTCCTGTGTCAGAACTTTAAATTAAATGCAAAGAACTTGCCTTGCTTCCTAAACCTCCGATAATGCCAAGCATGTTTTCCAAGCAGAGTTCAACATTATTGCTAATGCTATGGTTTATATTGGCAGAGTTCCAAGTCAAATCACTATATTTGTCCTGACAGGGTGATCTATCCTACAAGTCTCAAGTTTTCAGAAAGCCCCTTTTCTAGACAATGATTAAGTACACTACAATATGATGTTCTTATAACAACTCTCAGTTTTTTTATTTTTTAATGTTTGCAAATATCTCATGTTCTGCTAGTTTGATACTTATTAAAGTCGGTGAGACATAGATCTCTCATTCATAGCATGTTTGAAATCTTCTGAAATTCATTGTCTGGGGAAAAAACAATGCCTGTGGAATTATCACTTTCTGCCTCATCTATAGAAATGTCATCCAGCTATGAACAGATTTCACATGAGAAACTCTGATAAGTAAAAGTTTTATCTGCAGTCATTTTACAGCTGCTCTTCACTAGCTATCACCTTCCAAAAGCTTCGGTATGTTGGCACCTGTTTATGGGATCCCTAGATCTCCAGAGTCACCATCCTCTAATATTAGGTCATGCTCGTGGTAGCTGACAATTCTTGGGCTTTATGTTGTCTGCCAGGACGCTCATTACCAGCAGTAAGGATAGCTCACAGTCCTTTGGGGCCAGCGCTTGAATTTAGCATCTTGAAAGGCAGCTAGGCTGGGTTGCTGTTGTCCATAACTTCCCTTCCTCAAAAGTATTGCTGCGGAGATGATTCCTTTATGGCATCCTGAAAGATTATATGGGGAAAAAATGAAACCCTTCCATCTCAAGAGGAATGCAAGTTTAAACCTCTCTCTCCTGCTCCTGCCTCCTGCTGTGCGAGATAGATACATCACCTACTCTCATCCTCTCAGGGCTTCCAGTTGATGCTCCTGGATGGCGAGCTTACTCTTGGAGTTTGGCAGGCAGGAATGTTTTGAATCCCAGCACAGTATCAGGGAGCAATGAAAATCTAAATGAATTTGAGACTGGGGGATCCCCCTCTGGTCCTAGTCAGATTCAAGGATGAGCTGCTAATCATCCCTTTAAAGAGGATGTCTGGCATGGAGCAACACTAAGAAATGTAGCAAGTCTTATTTAATTCTGGAGGCTGGCATTAATATAACCCTTCAGTGTATAAATGGTACCTGCCAGAATGTTCTGAAAATTGTTTTCAGAGTAGGATTTCAAATACCCATTTAAAGGATGGAGATTTATACGTGCATACTTTTTATTAAGTGAAAACTTGCTACTGTGTGTCAAGACACAAAGCAGTAAGAGAGTGCAAATTATCTCTCCTAATTCATTGCGACTATTTGCTTTTTAGGGCTTTGGATTTTTTTTTCCCACTGAATGCAGCAATACTGAGTTCCAATTTATAAACAGATTTTTTCCCCATGGATGGAAGAGTAATAACTTCTTTAGTGTCATGTCAGATTATACTCTAAGAGTCATGAATTATAATGGCAGTAATATTATGGTGCATTAGAAGGTAAAATCATAGGGTTGTCAAAGTGTGTTTTCCTTTTACTGTACATTCTTGAGTTTTGGGGTAGAATTTAAAGTGAGACGTGATGGAGAAAAAGCTACTCCCCAAAGCTGATCTAAGATTTCAAAGTATTTTTCAAACCATGATTTAAAACCTTCATGACAGAATAATTTTTTACTGAATCTCCTGGCCTTGTGTTCGTCTGTTTTTTTAATGCTTAACAATCTTTTCTTGCACATGTGTTGTAAATTTCTGAATCTATACAACTGCTCATTTATTTTTATATTTTTTCACTCTTATAATATGACTTTCATGGATGGAATCCTTTTTGTATTAGAGTTAACGATTTTACCATTAACATCATAAAACTGAAGATTTACTTTAGCTTCTATTCTCTAACTGCATGGGTAGCAGTATTGAGTAAGGGGAGGAAAGAGAACCAAGCAGATGGGAACCTTAAACTTGGCTACACTGTGGAGATGCGCAAATAATTTAGTCCCAGATTTTCAAAAGGATCCTCTGATTCTCAGTGCTTGACGACCTAGCTCTAGAAAACCAATTTTACTTCACCTAGTCACATTTTTGAAAATCAAGGCTTACCTATTTAAAGCTGGGCCCACAGAAAGCCATTCATAATCAGGATGCATCTAACCCTCAGTACCTGTTCCTCTGTCTTCACAAAATAGAGTATTTCCTTAACTGAATGACAAAGAGAAATGGAAATGTAAGACACCATACATGAATTCAGCATGTATAGTATGGACTGTAGAAAGATAAGGGAATTCCAGAGTCAGGCTTGCTGAATACAGTATTAAATTTTTATTTTCAGCAGAGACTGGGGCACTCAGACATCCAGTTTCACTTATACAGATACACAGTTAAATGTGAAATGATGTTTCACAAGGAAAAAGTATCTTAAAGCAGTGATTCAAATGTATCACTGCATAACACCGTTAAGCACTTCAGTAAGCTAGTGCTTTAATTTTTTAAAATTAACATGAATGTGTCTGTCCCCTTTCCTGTCTCCCTTTTTATAGGCCATGTGTTTTCAGCCTGCCATGTAAAGGAGTTATTTCATTATCTGTGAATTAAGCTGGAGAAAGAATACCATTTTTTAAAGTTAACTCACACAAGAACTGAAAACAACTATTTCAAGACTCTATGTTTGCATGAGACTTGTGACTGGTTTTAAAATTCATGAAAGTTGTATTTACACATCTCTGTCTTTTTATAGGTATTACTTGACACGCTAACGTAGGTATCCCCAGAAATGGAGAAGTGGCAAGAGAACTACACCAGGACAGAGGGAGAGTTCACGCTCCTGTGTGTGATTGAGCTGAAGGCCCCTCAGTTTTGTAAGGAGGAAGGCGATGAAGAGAGAGCCTTTCTTTGTAGGGTAGTCCTGTGGGCAGAGGGCCTCCTGGATCATGCATGGGAGGGAGTCATGAAACCATGGGCTGCCCAGGGAGGTGGTGGAGTCCCCATCCCTGGAGGTGTTTAAGAAAAGACTGGACATGACACTTAGTGCCATGGTCTAGTTGACACGGTGGTGTTAGGGCAAAGGTTGGACTCGATGATCCCAGAGGTCTCTTCCAACCAAATCGATTCTGTGATTCTGTAATGTGAAAAAAGATTGGGTCTCTTTTAGCTTGGACCAAAAGGAAACGTTGTATATTGATCTATTTTATTATATATGATTTTTTCTAAACATATGTACAAACAACCTTCGCTACTGTTTTGAAGGGTATGCCAATGCTGCTGACAGCTTCTCAAAAGCTTGGCAAACTATTTGCTGCTATGTCTAGACTGGTACATTATATTTAGTGTAATATTGGGCATTTCTACATTTCACTTGGGTCTGGAGTGCAAAAACATCCAGTTACTTAATTTCAAATGGAGGAATCCACCAGCCTTTGCACCAGCACTGACTGCTTTTGCCTCTTCTTTAACCTGCGTGCCAGGACTCTGAAGTGGCAGCAAGACATCCATAGTGGCCTCCAGTTTAGTTAGTATGACATCAGTCCAAAGCAAAACAAAGGAGAGAAACTGGAAGAAAATACAGTTAAAAAATTAAAGAGGGGGCAAATGAAAACACAAGAGTCAGCAAAATGAATTTTATTTTTTGAAAATAAACCTTCTCAAACTCGATTTAATTCTTTGATGAAAACATACACTAGCTGATAAGCGTGAACATGCAGAAATACAACTATGTGACATTTTGTTAAAAAAATAGAGCTACATAATAACATGGCAAACATTAACCTGTTAACTACTCACCAGTGAAAACCAGTTCAAAACAGATCCTAGAAATACTTGCTTTCATCACTGAATAGCAGAATTTCTAGTGGACTTAGGAGAGATCAATACTAAACATGATATGGCTTGGTATTTTTATTGATGAGCTGCAAGCAAACATGAAACTGCTGTTTGGCAGAGTTTCAGAAAATGCAAAGATCTGCAGCGTTGGATGAAAGCGAAGACTGAGCAGCTGTGTGAACTCCCCGCGTTACAACACAGGGAAGTACGGGTGGTTTTGAAGGAGGACCTCCTGGGAAACGATTTGCCAGTTGTACATACTACTATACGATTTTGGGGGGCAGCTGGGTGAAATACAGTATTAGAATACAATACAATATTAGAAATCTGATCTTATGATTTGATGGTTTTGTGATGGAGGTCATGTAAAGACACAGAATTATCACCCGATTTATTTAAAAATGCACTGTTTCTGCAGTAGGGTACTGTTTCCAAGAAATTAATCATCAAATTTAGCAGTGATTCAGTATTCTTTATTAGCAGCGCTGGATGCACGGGGGATCCTTCCACCTAGCGTGCATACCGTGCTTGTGTTAGTTACAGGCTTATATTTTTAGTTTTTATACATATTCATAAGACTTCCAAGAGATGATTAACATATTAACAATTTTCCCGGAACTCATTATCATAGGCAACCCCCATTTCCGTATGTCCATTTTAGTCCTTTTGGGGGTCTTCAGAGACATCTGGTGGTCTTTTACTTCTTCCACTCTTCTTCATCACCATGTCCTTTTGCTGAACTTTTAGCTCTCATCTTCCTTTTTCTTGACTGACAGCAGTCTCAGGTCCTGTTCTCCTAACAAGGTCTTTGGTAAGGATTTAAGAGTTCCTGCCTTGAAGGGCAGTCCCTGATAATGAGCGCAACGTCCTTGATTTAAGGGTCTTGTTATCACTTTTATGCCAGATGTGGTCATGCCCTGGTACAAAGTTACACACTGCTACATACCATGGTAACAGGCTTGTGTGTCTAAGATTAACTCTCCAGTTTCCTTATTATCATTACCAACGTACGAGTACCAACGATGGCGCGGCGAGAGCTGGGGCTCAGGGCTCTTCCACCCCTGAGAGGTCAGGCCGCAATCACCGATTCTCTGCCCACCGGTGCACAGTTTCGCGCATTACCCGTTACCTCACCGCACCTGCCCGGCTCCACCCGCACCTCCGGGGGCGGCACGGCCTCCTCAGG
>NW_009599634.1:43216-52450 GCF_000690535.1 Cariama cristata | reverse complement strand
AAAAAAAAAAAAATATATATATATATATTGCAAAACATCTTTATAATCTGCATTTTACAGAGGGGACATTAAAGCATAGGGAGGATGAGCATAGTAACCAGAAGGACATGGATCATTCACACAGACACACAGACACACACACAAAGAACAGATTTATGGTATTTTGAGTGTACCTTGGCAACAGGATCATGGAAAACAGGAAAGATGGTTGTTCTGTCAGTACAGGTCTCTGCGGGGTTAATGAGATCTCTTAAAAACTTGAATTTGTTTATATCCTTGCATCATCACAATAAGAATGCAGGACTATATCATCACACTAAATATATAAAACTAGATGGTTAAAATTTGTCTATTAAATTCTATTTCTTTAGTTCCAAGTTGATAGTAGTATCATCTTTGCACATGATCTCCTGGATAATAATTACAGGAAAAATATTACACCAACAAATGTGCCTATAAAAACCAGAATGACTGATGAAGGTAAACTGAGAACTTGGCTATTAGCTGTCCTCACTGTGTAAGGAAACTCTCAGTTATTAAAAAAAAAAAATCGCTTTAAAATCAAGCTAGAAAAATTTACACAGAGACTGGAGATGAAAAAGGGTAAGGGAGACCCTCCCGTTGAGTCACGAGGTTCAGAATGGACCCCCTTGTTTTCAGAATTCCTTCTCAGAGAGGAGTGTAGGTACTGCTGGATCCAGACTTAGTCCCAGATTTGGTCAACAGTTTATGTCTAAGAGAAGAAATATAGAGAAAGGAAAACCTCCTGTTGAGTCATGAGGTTCAGAGTAGACCCCCTTGCTTTCTAAACTCAGTGGAGCTTAGGTACGGCTAGATCCAGTCTTAGTCTCAGTCCTGGACAACGGTTTATGTCTAAAGGATTATATATGCAAAGCTTGTAATAATTAATATTGAGTGGCTACAAGGAATACTGATGTTTTATTAGTATTAATTTAGCACATTATCAATCACTTACTAAGGATCTGTTGTGAACAAGGGGTCTCTCCTCCTTAGGTAAGGAAGGATCTCTCAGCCTCAGCTAAGGAGTCTCAAACCTTGAGAGACATCCCTGCTCAAGGAGAGTCAGCTGGAGTGCAGTCCTGTTGCAATTCAGAGAGAACTTGAATTGGGCTCATCCGAAGATCTGCTGTCAGTAAAAAGTCCCTGTGCCTCAAGGAGCAACCTTGAGAGGTGTCCCAATTCAAGGGGAGATCGCTGCCATGCAGCCACTCTACCTAGCAAGGAGAGCTCAAGGAAGGTTCACTTAGGCTGTCATATTTATGGGATAAAGTGGTTGGCTCATAGTCAAATTGCATACAATGTGAAAGGTATGCATGAGAATCCTTGTACCCACAACTTTATTTATTCCTTCATAAATGAATCTTGGAAAAACCATTCATTATTCACGTGTTAATTGCATGATCAGTGTTCCAAGCTAATTGATGTTCACTGGGTCACTCTGTTCCTTTGTGGGTGTCTTGGAGGAGTACATGGCCTGGCTACAGCTGAGGCCTTTGCCTCTCTTGGACCCTGTACTGAACTATTGCTAGTTGGGCTGCGGGGTTGAGTGCATCCATCACACAGAGTTGAAAACAGTAACAAAAGCATTTTAATGGCTATATGTACTTATACAAGTTTGACTTGAAGTAATTATAGTTTATAGTTTTATATGGTACTTTATACACTTATTTTCTACTAACTGAAAAAGCAGCTCTCCCTTCTTCAGAAACAAACAATCAAACAAACAAAACCAAAAACAAACATAAAAAAGCCATCACCAAAATGCAAAACGAAATCACACCAAACTTAAATGTTTAAGAAATTTAGAGAAAGAATTGACTGAGTTTTCCTATGTACACTGAAGTCAGCTCTAAAAGTCTGCTGGTATTTTACTTTTTCTTTGAGTAGCTGACTGAAGGATATGGGATCATTCACAAATGCTCCCACTAAACACAAGAAAAGCAGAAACTCACTAAAGAATATTACAAAGATTTCTTGTTTTCAGTATTTTTAAGAATCTGTTAATCTCTTCCTCTCACTATTTCCACCTACTCAAAGTTTGAGGTTGTAAACTGCGGTTTAACCCCAACCTCTAAAATAGCATCTGGGAATGAATAAATTAAAGTAGTCCATGGCTTGCTACTGAGACTGGCAAGGGCATTTTTGAAAAAAGCAAACAGGAGAAAAACAAGCATCAGACCTGCAACTATCTTGACAGCATACTACAACTCTGATAGGCAGCCTGTGCAGAGGGGAGCGTACAAGACAGTTACAAATGGCAAGGTGCACATTTATGAATACCAATAAAATTCCCCCTCTGCTCTATCATCTCTTTAAGGTGTTGTTTTTCAAATAACCATTTTAGAAGCAGCTTTATAATTGCTTTCACTTTAAATACCTACATTAAATATACATATATAAAGTAAGGAACGTTTATCTTGCACCTTTTTCAGAAGCGTGGCACTTTTTAAAGTAGCATTGCTGATTTATAAGCAATATGTCTGATTTTAAGTCATATATGTGATTTATAAGTCAGGATTTCATATACTCTGGGTATTAAGATCTATCTTATGAAACCCAGTTTATTTGTTAAAAAAGACTGATTTACTAGGCAGATTTATTAATCATGGCTTGGAAATTTAAACCAAAGTCCTGGTTTAAATCTTATATTTATAAATTAGATGCTTAAATCAAATTCCAATTTATATATAATGGGATTGGTTCTAGAGATGTGCAAATAGTAATATATTCAATCCCACTACTACCCGAAGACAACAACGATCCTGCTTTCACAATTAATTTGGTTATTCACATTGATGAAAAAATCCTACCGTTAATCAGGTGGATACTATTTGGAAAGTACTCCATATCAAGGAGCCAGGCAGAAAGAAATACTGACTTTCAGGCAGGAAATGAATAGCCTAATCTGAAATATTGTAATACTCAGATTTTGAACTCTGCTTTTTCAGAGTTTTCAAGTTGCTGAGTCCATGCCCCACTGGGACTGTTATTACCACTCTAGCAAGAGAGACAGCTTTCATTTGCTGCCATTTTCCTTTTCGTATTCTGAAAGAAAATACAGAAGTGATATTAAATTTCCTTTTCCCAACTTCCACTCCTAATAATTATTCACATTTTTTCACAAAGTTTTATATATGTTCGTATTTCTTTCATGCTGAGAAATGCTAAGCCTCTGGAAGGAAAGACATACCAAGTGCTTGAAAAGTGCAAACAGCAATGGCCAAGACAGTGTATATTTGAACGTTTTACCTTTTAGTCAGACTCATCTATCTGAAGCAAATTAATAAAATTCTAGAAATAGCCTTCTGCCTCATTATGTATAGACATGGCTTGAAGTGTCAGGTTTAGATAAGCTGAAAGCAATATGGCTGAAAGGTACCTTTTCTAATCAAATTCCTGAATAATCTTTGACTCCAGACATAGCAATATATGTAATCAATATACGAAACTTACCATACCAATTTGTCCAATACATTGAAAGTTGGTCTCTTAATTATTTAGCAGTGTCTTGCTATGTTAACCTTGACCTGCTACTTCTTGTTAAGTTCCCTAGTTCTGACGGCATTTTGCCTTCAAGTAAAAAAAAAATTCCTCTGAGCTTGACAGAGGAAGCCTTGAGATGTTTCTGTGAGCTTGTTCTATACACTCTGTATATATAGTTTCTTTCTGAATTTATGGAGACACAGTTCATAAAACCTTGTTGGTCTACTTATATCCATGGGACCAAATAGAAAACTACAATCAGTGTAAAGGCTGTGTGTCATGTGTCAAAATCAGAGATAAAAACTTAAAATATTGGGAATCAGACTGTTTTTGTTTTGTAGACAGGCTTGATACGCAGAAGGATAAAATGCCTTCTGTTGTGATGCTGCCCTTAGATACTTTGTACCTTGTGTCAAATAGAAAAACACAAATAGGTAATGTCCTAGGGACTGATTGACTGGGGATAGTTTGAGTGGCATAGCAGAGTCCTTCTCAACTCACCCTCTCTCAAGACACTCTTCAGTGGAGCGTGCTTTCCTTTTGTGTTTGTCCAGGTTCTTTCTCCTTTCTCTGCAGAAATCCTGACACATCTGTTCGACAGCCCCACCTCCAGCTGAGAGGTAGGTAGTGATGGATTGCAGAATCCTGTTCCGCATTCTGTTAATCTTGGCATTGCCTTCCTCTTCACATTCAAAGTACAGTAACTGCAAGTTGCTTTTGTTCCACTATTTCATCTTCTTGTAGCATAAAAAAAAAAAAAAAAATTGAACTACTTTGGTTTGACTCGAATCACACTTTTTGGAGATGAGCTGTTGAAGTGTACTGCAGCCTAAGTAAGAGGCAATACAGGGGCATAGAGAAGAAAATAGCCTCATTAGAAGATTAGAATTGGGATGGCAAGTACACACTTGAGACTTAGGGCCAAATTTAGTCAGACTTGTTTTGTGAAACACGCTATGAATGTTTTCAGGAACATTTCCCTCTGACACCTCCAAAATGAAACTGCTTTTGGAAGAGAAATATGCATTTGATTTGGGACAGCACATAGTTCAAGTTATTCAGTTTTCCACTGGCAGTAAATAAAAAGTTGTTGTAAAAGAACTGGCTTGCATCTCAGGTTTCTCCTTAACCTAGCTGCAAACTGCAATACAAATGAACTCTCATACTTCTTCAGCCTTTAAAAATCTCCTGGTAGAGCCTTCTCTCAAATGAGTTGTTCTTTATTTAAAAGTTTCTGGAACTGGTGATATTTGGAGATGCAGTGGTAACCTCCTGAGTCATTGTGAAGAGGTAGAACATTTTGCCTGACTGATGCAGAGTTCTGAACCTATTAGCAGTCTGACAGTCCTCTCACAGTAGTAAGATTTCTATTGGCATTCTGAAAATAGAGAAAGGAGATGAAGAAAGCAAGAGTGAACAAGAGTAAAGAGTGAAATAATGAAAGAAAAAGGAGAATAGCAAAGAAGAACATAATATGATATTTTCCCTGTTTACATAAATGGGGAATTATTCCTCGGCTACATTAAAGAATGTGAGGTTGAAGGGGTAAGTGCTATTTTGTAATGAAGATCGTAGATGTAGAGGGTCTATGAAAAGAAGAAAATTACCCCTCCTCTCCTCTACAAGTTAGACAAATATTGCAGTTTATAGATTAAATTGTGGTTTAGCTATATATATCTCTACAAGTGCACCAGTCACTAAGCTTTAGTAGTTAATCACTGTGTTTAATTTAACTGTAACTGTAGTAGTCATGAGAAAGCATAAAATACCTTTCTCCAGTTAGTTAGAAAAATGTCCACAGAGCCTGCCACACTATTCATTAAGGAGGTCATATTCTCTTTTCTTTTGGGGCTGTAAGAGAATAGGGGCAACAGGAGAGGGGACTGTGGAATGATCTGCTGTCAAGAGGAGAACCTCCGAGTTTCTAACACAGGTAGCTCTTCTCTTGCCTGAATGTAGTCATCCTGTCACTTTTCCCCATGTATTGACATACAAGGAGGTCACTCTTGGAAAGACCTCAGATTCCAGATGTACTTAAAAACAATAATACTGAAGGCAGCAAGATTGTGGTACAGGCATTTGCTCTTTTGTCTCTGCAGCCCTTAACTTCACCACTGTTTTAGTTGAAAGGCGCAATGAGTTTGAGCCACTAGTTACCATGTCATCACTATAAACTTCCTGTATACTGTGGTGAGATACATTTCAGTATGAGAAGCAGAGACTTCATTGGCTTTATCATGAAGGAAAAAGACAAGACAAAATAAATATTAAAACAACACATAAATGAGACAACTAGTGAGTATGATGTAAATGCCTGGCAAGGTAAATCCCAGAGGAGAAAAATATAAGGAAACAAAAATGAAGATAAATTCTGGTGGAAGCATATATTAACAGAAGAAAGATATAGGTGTATAAGGTAAATACTGGAGAGAAGGCAGCAAAATAACAAAGAAAGTAGTGAGAGAATAGGAAAATAATAAAGTATAGGCACACCAACTGGATACAATAAAACAAATCACTAAAGTAAGACAAGTATTACTGTAATAGAAGGGGAAAACTATGACAACTGCTGGGAATAAAGGAGAGACTTGAAATAAGACATGTATATTGCAACTGTGGCCAGCAGACTACTACATAAGGCTTAATGCAGGCAGAGTGAAAACAAAAGCAGAGACGTATTTTGAATAAGTGAAACTGTGAGAGGTTTAACTGATAGACATTTGATTATACAAGTGAGAGGATATCAAACTTCAGACTGAAAGAAATGTTTCAGGAACAGCTTGAGCTTTCCCCAAGTTAGCTCCATGTTTTTCAAACTGTGGTACAGTGTGAACATAACAAAAAAGGATTTGTCTATTTGTAAGATTAGGAAGGAAATAAAACAAAGCATGTGTGATCTGAAGTGTTTCACTGAAATACTGTTCTCCATGCTGAGTATGACTCCTGCACAGGACTCATAAATACTTACACTGCTGTTGCAGTGGGTTATTTATTTTATGTTACTGTCCAAGGGGAACTGTAGGGTCAGAGCTCTTATTGCTCCACAGGTTATTTACAGGCTTCTGAATCTGTGGGTGGTGAGAGATGTCCCAAATGCACCAAAAGACTAGCTGGACATTCAAGCAGCTGTAAAGGCATTTAATAAACCGGGAAAAGTGTAAAACCAGAGTAAGAATACACATTATGCAAGATAGTAGTTGCACAGTTTAATAGTGCCAAGATTCCTAAACTCCGTGCTCTGTTTTGATCTGGTTTAAGGGAACTGTAAATCTCTTGACATTTCTAGGGACCTAACAAAAAGAAATGTCCACAGATGACCAATTACAGGCAATCACGGCAGTCATACCAGAGATTTTGGAGCTCACCTAGCCCAGCCTGATGCTTTTCAGTGGGAGAAAAAGCCAAGACCAAGTTCTTTCCTTGTCAAGTGTCTTGCACAAAACATATGCAGTCTGTCTCCCAGCAAGGATTAATCTTTGTCCAAACCTTCCATGAGAAAGTCAGTTTTGAAGTGACAAAAGGGAAGGACATCATCCTTCAAAGTTTTAATGGCTTTCACAATTGGAGGCTAAGGAAAAGATCAAAGCATGAGTTAATGCTTCCTCTTCTTTCCCCCTTATGAGCTAGCTACCAAATACAATTGTATAGCAAACTGTCTGCCAATTGTGCTTGCAACTAATAAATTCAATAAAATTGTCTGGTTCACTAATTTTTTGTGTCTTTATTCATCTTAATTCAATGGATAATGAATTTAAACATGTTCTACGCTGTCAGCACATAACAGGGTGGAATGTAAAGCTGACTAAGTACTGGGGACAGAGCTGGCTCTGAGAAAACTCCTAAGAGATCTCAAAGCTGCTTTGGTTTTGTCCAGGGATATTATTAGGACATGAGTGTTTCCCAGTTTCAATCTATTTTTCATTTGAAAGGTCTTAAAAAACACCCATAGACCTGTTTGTCTTTCTCAATATATGTTGCTTCATATCATTGCTGCTCAGACAGCTGAGACCCAGCCTGCAGGTCAAAAGCTGCAGCAACTGTGCTTCATTGTTGGTCCCGGTGCCACCCATCACACTCAGGAAAAGTAGATCCAAACCAGCTTTGATGCGAGGTGAGTCAGGAGTTAGAGTGTGAGCAACACAATATCAATTCTTTTCTTTACGTGTGTGTCATTATGTGCAATTTGCCTCCAGTCATATTTCACATCAAAATGGTATTAAGCTAAGATAAAGATCTCCCCTTCCTCTTTTTTGTAGGAAAATTTCAAAAACCTAGAATTCGAGACACTTACCTAAAAAGCAAAATTGGGTACATTTAAGTATCTTCTTCCTCTGGTTTGTAGCAAGGTCTTAACCTTGAGTCTCATCTCATTCATGAATGTAATGACTATTGGGTAATCTTCATTTCCCATCCACCTTCCTATAAGATGTGTATCCCCTACAGGTACTCAGGAGGACCAGCCTTTGGTCCTTTCTCTCCCTTAGCTTAGGTAAGCTCACTTGCAAACACAAGTCCTCCTATCATCTCTGTATTAATATCTATATACATATATATTTGCTCAAGTCTTGTGCATCTCACTGGAATCATGTTATTGAATTTTAGTTATCTGCAAAGCATAAGTGTACATCTTAGTGCATAACATCAAACTTCTTTAATAACCAATGAAGACAAATAGACATTTCTAGGATTTAATTTATCTTTTTTTGACATATGTCTACACTTTGAGTTTATACTGACTAGCTCGGATTTTGACAGATATACGGTTTCATGTTTCCTATTCCTTTCATCCAAACTAAACCAATTCAGCTTGCCTCTTTTACTGTATATGTCCAGCTATGAGCCTGCACCATGTGACAAATTTTTGCATTGTGGCAAAATGAGGTTCTGAATAATTCCAGTCTTTCTCCTATTTTTTTTTTTCTTGGTTACATATCATATTTTGTCTGTCAAAATTGGATGCAGTCAGATCTATAACTTGGTATCTCTGTTAAATTATCCCAGCTTTTGGGTATCCACATGCAGGCAAGGTCTAGGTCTTAACAACTAAACCCAGCAAGTGGTTTGGGAAGACACTGTATAGTCATCTGGTTTTCATTACTAATGTGATGTCACATAGTCAAATAAATTATTCCTAGTGATAATTTGGGTTTTACTGTGGATTTTTCATACAGGGGGAAATGTCTTTTCATATAAAACAATGTAACTGAAAAACCAGTAGGGCCGGTACTCAGGCAAGATACTATATTTTTGATGTTCTAAAGCAAAAAAAAAAAAAAAAAAAAAAAAAAAAAAGAAAAGAAAAAGAAAAGAAAGATATAAAAGTGGAAGAAGAAACATTTTATCTGTGCAACAGCACAGGAATTGAATGAAGACCATAAGAACTAAATGAGAATCACTATCAAAGGTTTTCTATACCCATAGAATCTTTAATTTCATTAATAATTTAAGTTCTAATCCAGAAGTATTAACCAAACTTACTGTTGTGGTATGTAGGTGACTTTCACTTCTTATAGACTTTCCTATTTAAATGTTTTATGTGCAGTATACTACAATCGAAATGAAATCATGTCTTTTCATGAAATAAAAATACTCTAACAATCACCTATGTTGCTCCTATTCCCATTGGAAGGAACACCAACAGAAAATTAAGCTGGAAAAATCATTTCCCTTCCCTTCCCTTCCCTTCCCTTCTCCTCTCCTCTCCTCTCCTCTCCTCTCCCCTCCTCTTCA
>NW_009599634.1:38397-43028 GCF_000690535.1 Cariama cristata | reverse complement strand
TTCCCTTCCCTTCCCTTCCCCTCTCCTCTCCTCTCCTCTCCTCTTCTCTTCTCTTCTCTTCCTTTGCCTTTCCCTTTCCCTTTCCTTTTCCTTTTCCCTCTTTTGTCTTTCCACCCCACCCTGTCTTTTGGACATCTGTTCCTATATGACATCTTGCCAACAAGCTAGACTTAATGCATATAACAAAACTCAGCTGTTTGTTTTTCCTTTCAAGCCATTCTTCCTTCCCATTTCCCATCAGTTTTCAAAACCCTATCTTCCTCCTTATCACTCAGTCTCATAACCTGGGTTTCATCTTCAGTTTATTCCTCTTTCACATTGCACAAATTGTAACCCTTTCTTAATCCATTCTTAATCCAATTTTCTTCTATAACATTTCTGGTGCCTGGCCTTTTCTTTTTTGCTGACTCCTTAACCCTTCACTCTTGTCTTAACTACTGCAGCATTTTCTATTCTGCGATCCCTGACATCCTCATGGTCTGTGGCACATACACCCTCTTCCCCCTTTCCAACAATACCAGGGGCTTCCTGATCGATAGACCCCCTTGATCAGGTGGACAGGAAAGGCAGGGCCCCCTGGTTGACAGACATGGCCCTTAACCAGATAAATGCCTCAGTCGAGAGAAGTCTCTAGACCACTGGCTATATATAACCACAGATCGGATTTGACCTAGGGTATAAATGGAGCCCTGCTGGGGAGCCATGTTGAGTTGGTCCTCCTCAGAGCAGTGAGCCTGCAGTCAGGGACACTCCCCTTAGGTTGAGACGTTGCCTGAGGAAACTCCTCAAGGTTAAGAGCCCTCATGTTATACATGAGTGATTGTGCATTTTGGATTATTATTCCAAAGTTTAGGGATCCTCTGAGCCGTGTAGTAATGCATTCCATGTGGCATTGTGTACCTGTAGTTTAATGTTTGTTGGAGTGCAAATTTACCTGATAAAGAGCATATTTTTCTTTTTTCTTTTTTTTTTTTTCCTTTTTTTTGATCCTGATTTTCAACTTTGATTAGACAAATGAATTCCCCTTTTGAGTTTGCCATCTGCCTTGTTTGATTGCGTATATATAATCCTTTAGACATAAACTGTTGACCAAGTCTGGGACTAGGATTGGATCCAGTCACACCTAGACTCCTCTCTGAGAAGGAGTTTAGAAAGCAAGAAGGTCCTCTGTGATCCTCGTGACTTGATGGGAGGGTGTCCTGGACAGTTTTGTTTCAAATTACCCTCTGTGCAGTAAATAACGGTGTGCTTCTGTGACATGACCCTGCTCCAACCTGTAAAAAGCAAAGCTGCTTGGGTTGTCTTGTTTGCTCATCAATTCTATCCATTGCCACATTTACAACTTTTAAATAATTATACTGGGTCCCTGTGTTTTGCAGCAATAATTCACACTTCTCCTTAATATCCTTCACAACTCTGACCCTTTCCATTTTTCTTTCTTTTACCTTCCATCCATCTCTACTGCCGGCCTTGTAAAAACACTTATCTAACTCTTTAGACGTTCTCCTCCTTCTGGTTATGCTGCCTTAAGGCAAGATATCTTTTCCAAATTTGTCTACAGCCATTCCATACTTCTTGTTTCACACTCCTTTTCAATGACTGATTTTTGTTCTGATGTCTATAATATGACAATGGAAAAATGGTCACTTGGTTGAACAGTATTTCAGGATAGTTGGTGTTCAAATAAATTGCTATTAGGATAATGTGAGACCACTACCTAGTTTTACTGTTGACAGTGATTATTACAATTACGATGAATACTGTTTGCTCTTTACTGCTTTAAACAAATTATCTGGACAAGGCATCTTTACTCTCTGTGTATGAGTCTGCAGAGCCTTATAAAATAGGATCTCATCAATATGAACTCCTGGTATTGCCATTCTGTGATTTTTCCAGAAACTGCTCTTTGACCGTTCTTTACAGTGAAGTGTAATCATAGAATGAATCACAGAATCATAGAATCATTTAGTTGGAAGGGACCTTAAAGATCATCTAGTCTCAAGCCCCCTTCCATGGGCAGGGACACCTTCCACTAGACCAGGTTGCTCAAAGCCTCATCCAACCTGGCCTTGAACACTTCCAGGGATGGGGCATCCGCAACTTCTCTGGGCAACCTGTGCCACTGCCTCACCACCCTCACAGTGTAGAATTTCTTCCTTCTATCTAATCTAAATCTTCCCTCTTCCAGTTTAAAGCCATTGTGGCTTGTCCTATCACTACATGCCCTTGTACAAAGCCCTTCCCCAGTTTTCTTGTAGGCCCTTTTAGGTATTAGAAGGCTGCTCTAAGGTCTCCGTGGAGCCTTCTCTTCTCCAGGCTGATCAACCCCACCTGTCTCCGCCTGTCCTCATAGGAGAGGTGCTCCAGCCCTCTGATCATCTTCATGACCCTCCTCTGGACTCGGTCCAACTGGTCGATGTGCTTCTCATGTTGGAGGTCCCAGAGCTGAGTGCAGTACTTCAGGGAGGGTCTTAGAAGAGCAGAGTAGAGGGGGAGTAATACAGATAAAGGCACATAGAGAAGCAAAGACAGCAGAAGGGAAAATGGACAACTGCTTGTTTACATCTAAAAGTACACATACACTTTGAACCCTCCTGTCTCGGGTTTGTGTGGCAAGGTTTTCGTAGTGGAAAAGCTACAGGGGTGACTTCTGTGCAAAGCTACTAGAAGCTTCCCTGTGTCCCATAAAACCGATGCCAGCCGGCTCTAAGATGGACCTGCCACTGACCAAGGCTGAGCCCATCAACAATGGTGGTAGCGCCTCTGGGATAAGACATTGAAGAAGGGGGAAAAAAACCTGTACAGCAGCAGCCAGAGAGAGGAGTGAGAATATGCTGAAGAAAACAACTCTGCAGACACCAAGGTCAGTGCAGCAGGAGGGGAGGAGGTGCTCCAGGCTCCAAAGCAGAGATTCCCCATCAGCTCATGGTGCAGCCCATGGTGAGGCCGGCTGTCCCCTGGCAGCCCATGGAGGCCCAGGCTGGAGCAGATCCCCACCTGCAGTCTGGGGAGGACCCCATGACAGAGCAGGGGGATGTCCAAAGGAGCCTGGGACCCTGTGGGAAGCCCACACTGGAGCAGGCTCCTGGCAAGACCTGTGGCCCTGTAGAGAGAGGAGCCCAGGCTGGAGCAGGTTTGCTGGCCGGGCTTGTGACCCTGCGGGGGATCCAGGTTGGAGCAGTTTGTGAGGAAATGCAGCCTATGGGAAGGACTCATGTTGCAGAAGTTTGTGGAGGACTGTCTAGTGTGGGATGGACCCCAGGCTTGAGCAGGGGCAGAGTGTGAGGAGTCCTCCCCCTGAGCAGGAAGGAGCGGCAGAGACAACGGGTGATGAACTGACCCCAACCCCTATTCCACATCCCCCTGCGCCACTGGGGAGGAGGAGGTAGAAAGTTTGGGAGTGAAGTTAAGCCTGGGAAGAAGGGAGGGGTGGGTGGAAGGTGTTTTAAGGTTTGCTTTTTATTTCTTATTAGCCTGACCTGATTTGATTGGTAATATATTAAACTAGTTTCCCCATGTTGAGTCTGTTTTGCCCATGACGGTAATTGGTGAGTGATCTCTCCCTGTCCTTATCTTAACCCATGAGCCTTTTGTTATATTTTCTCTCCCCTGTCCAGCTGAGGAGGCTTGTGATAGAATGACTTTGGTGGGTATCTGACATTCAACCAACGTCAACCCACCACACATCCAGTGTTAGAATTAGTACAGAATATTTGCTTTCAGTGTCAAATCTTCTTTTCTACCTGGTAAGAGTTCAAGTGACTTTAAAGAAAAGTTTGAAGGCTTCCTGAAAAACTTAGCTTGTTTTTCAAAGTACAGCACCAGAGGTGTCTACACAGAGAGTAGAACAGGAAGAATACAATTAGAGTAAATAATATTTCTTATATTTCATCACATATTATGTCCTATGAATAAACCCATTGAAAGATAGAATGTTAATGTAACAATGTAATATGTAAGAAATACAGAAAAATCTTAAACAAAAAGCTTCGGTAATATCAGACATGCTTGACTCTTTCTGTTTATATTTGCATACATGCTATGTTTTCAGTGCCTGGACACTTGAGGATATACAACATCCATTCTTTAACTAATACCAGATCTTTGGTGATGGTAATGAATATACTAATGTAAAGGAGGATTGATCTACAATCAGTCAGCCTGATTGGCAAATCACATTTAAATAATGATTATATGTATATTAATTATGAAATAGTCACAAAAATAAACAGTGAGGAATGGTATTAATATTTAGAAGATCACAATTTATTTGCACTATTTCTTTGCTTGGTGGCCATGGAAATTCTTCCAATGATTTCCTGAGAGTGCTTGAAAAGACTGGATGTAAATAAACTGAAGAAATGGAGCAGAATGTAATATTTGCTGCTGTAAGCAAACGATTGTTAGTGGTTAATAGCTGGTCTCAAACCATGAAAACAAATCCCTAAAGATACCAGAGACAATTCTATCCTTGCTATATTCAGATCATACTGTAAATTAGGCATTGTTCCTGTAAATTTCTGTCATAAGACATAAGGAAAAAAAGTGTTATAACAATGTTATATGAGTAACAATCTACGAAATCACCTAAAGAAAGACAAAAATCTGTCAATATACTCCAGTCAGGGAAA
>NW_009599634.1:20484-38366 GCF_000690535.1 Cariama cristata | reverse complement strand
GAAAGAGAAAACTGAATCAAGCAGCATGAGTACATCTAGACTAGAAAATAGAAAAAGGCTTTACTATTTGAATAGTGACATTTTAGAACAGGATGGGTGAGAAATCCTAACCTTGAGACTGAGGTTGAGAAGTTTATGAAGGTTCTTATATGGCACATCATACCTGCAGGAGACAAGAATGGAAACTAATACTAATGGAAACTAATCAAGAATTTTGTTCTACGCAAATATTACTGTATTCCTTAATGAGGTTACTAACTAAAAAACAGTCTCCTCTTGGTGCAGGGCCTGAATTTCATGAGAGCCATTTTAAATATCCTTCACGAGGAGGCTGCTGTTTTCATTTGGGTAGACAGGTCTGTCTTCCCTGTTTCTGTGAGGTGGAGGGTCACAGACAGTTCAAGTCTTGTGGCATGGTGTTAATCTGAAAGTTGCAGATGGTTATGAACTCTGATACAGTAACAGTGGTACCACTGCTTTTCTAAGGACTAGGTTGGCTATAGCCCCTAACGAACACAGTGAGAAACAGTTCTCCTATGTTTTGAGGTACTAAATTCATTATGACACTGCTATAGTCTGTTATTCAGATAGCAGTAGCATTTGCTCTGTGTCCAATACAAAAATGAATCAGCTTAATTAAAATAGCGTTATTCTGAAGAGTGAATATTATAATGAACTTTATTGTCTCCCTTCATTACTGAGAGAAACTGTGATGGTTCAATTTCCCACTGTGTCATTAGTACTTAAGGAAAGAATTATTTCCATCTTATATTCTTGTAGGACTCCATCTTATATTCTTAGGTCTACCAAGTTGATGGGTAAATCAGTTCTGTTCTTTGCCTTAGATTTTTGTATTATTGCTATTTTCTACCTTTTCTTCTCTTCAGTAAAAACAACGCATTACAGAAACTTGTCATGTCATATGTGGATTGGGAAGTTTAATTACTGTAATTTTATATTTCTCCACTAAAGCAAGTTTTGAAATGTAAATTATTAAATATTGCATCACACTTGAAAGGCAGATGCTTATTTCTTCTAAACGTATACTGGTGTTTTATGTTACACATGACCACTTAGAATGACTTTGCCAAGTGTTGAAAGACATGCAACAGTAACTGCTCAGTGCTTGGAACTGATTTAAAAAATGGTAAAATATGAGCTAAAATGCTTTATCAGACACAGGCAACACCACAAACCAAATTCAATGGACTCACCTGTGCCCCTAATAGTGATAAAAGAGAAAGAAGTCACTGTAACTGTTCGTAGAATAATAAAAATAGTAAACATATATATTTTAGGAAGTTTCTCATTTGGAAGTGTAGGCGTTCATATGACTATATACTTGCAAGTAAACATGCACCAAATTCACTGAAATGTCCTTCTTTCCTCTGGCCTGTGTTAGGGAAGGCATATATATCAAACACCATCTCACTCCTTCTGCAGAGACCATAGCTTGAAGCCAGGTTATAAAAAAACCCTTCAAACCTCACTTTGTTATGCAGAAAGACACTAGAACTAAATATTCTTATCTCTAAGTAAGTATACTAAAACCCCTACTTTTACAAAAGGTGAAATCAGAACTTCAGATAACTTCAAAAATGATCATAGTATTTGAGATTCAGAGGGCAAATGGTAGAGATACTTCCTGTTAGATGCATAAATGTCTAGTGTACCAGGACAATAGACTCTCTGCAAACTTAGCCATCTCTGAAGTCCAAAGTCTTTAACTATGTCTACAGTATGTCTATGCCTTTAATATTTCCTCTATGCTCCCTTTTAAGAAAAAGATATTTTTGAATACGATTTATCTGCCATTTTTTGTGTTATGTTGTGTGATAAAAAGCTTGTCTGCACACTCATAAAGAAGGTCAGAGAGACAATGGCAAATGGAGGATTTCAAATACTACCCCACCCAGGTGCATCACAGGAGCCATCTGCCCTTCAAAGGCCCATCTCCACAAAGCCAGAGGAGCACAGTGGCATAATGGCAGGTGGAAAGAATACAAATTATGGACTCAGGAGAAGAGACACCCTGACCAGGCCCTGTCCAGGAAAGCCTCAGTCCCAGTGTCCAGGCATGGATCCCATCAAGATAGGTCAACAGGAGCAACTCTCCAGAGTACCTTTTCAGAGACGGTTACTGACTTCTAGTGTATGGGGTATTAAGGGATGTTGGGGGAAAGCATTTCAGGATTACACAAGACATGATGAGATGTTTAGGGGAGAACCCAGGGAATGGGAGAGATCTATGTTATTTGGGGAATAACAAGTGTGGGAAAATAAATGGTTAAGAGGATAGAAAGGGCTGGTTATGGCAAAGAGATTGCTGGTGGAGACATCTGTCTGGCTATGCCCTGTGCCTGATCAATGCGATCTGTCCTGCCTCCCCACTAAACTCAATTTCTCACTCTTTTTTTTAGATGAGGGACTGTATAGTCTGTACGTGTGTGTGTATGAGGGGCTGAGTGCCAGAAACTGAGGTGGGACCAGGGGTCAGAGGCCCTGGTGTCTGTGTGCCAGCACCTAGAGGGAGTGTGGTTGTGTGAGGGAGCATATGACCACCAGTGAAGACCATGCTGGACCAGCCTGGGAGCCAGGGGTCCTGACCAGCTGCCAGAAAGCTCTGTGTGTGTGCGTGCATGCATGTGTGACAGAGCAGGTCTGTTCCAGCAACTGAAGTGGGGCACTGGCCTTGAGGGTTCTGAGGTGCATAAACATACAAACTTCTCAGGGAAGATTTCTGTTGTTTCTAGAGGCTTTTTTTGTATTGGTTTGGGTTGGGTTTTAAAAGCTTGATTAGTAAAAATTTTTATCTACCCCTTTGATATTTCCACCGCTCAAGTGGAAAAGACTGTACATATGCTATGGTTTGAAATTTAATGCAAATCAAAATGAACTAGTTCGGCATCTGAGCTGCCTGTGATAGAGGAATTTTCAGAAATCTTAAACTTTGGAAAAAGCAGCATCTTAGAGTTTACTGAAGAGAATACTGCACAGGTCATAATTGTTCTTCTAATTGCATGTCTATCCCTCATTGTTCATCTTGCCAGCTCTTTGATAGTCATTTTATTTCTATGCTACTAGTACTAATGAAGTGATCTTCATAATATTTTATCAGACCTGAGTGTAATTTAGTCATGGGATACGTTTCATGGCCAGCACTGTGTCTTGCAAAATATTTTTATGTACTTCACTGGGGCTTGCAAAGCCTAAGCATTATACAACAGTGTAAACATAAGACATCTTTAGACAGCTGAAAAATGGCAATAGAAGAATCAAACAGCTTTTACTGACTTTCTGGTGCTCTTTGACTTCAGAAATAATCTCGATTAAAGGCTTGCAGTACCAATAGAAACTCTCAACTGTTCAGAAGAGTCTTTATCTCTCTTGCTCTTCTCTACTAACTACATTGCTGAAGTTTCTGGGTTCCTTGTTCAAATTAGATGCTTTGACTGTAAACAGAATAAATATCATAGAATCACAGAATTTTAGAATCATAGAATCATAGAATAGTTTGACTGTAAAGGACCTTTAAAGGTCATTTAGTCCAGCCCCCCTTCAAAGAGCAGGGACATCTTCAACTAGATCAGGTTGCTCAGAGCTGTGTCTAACCTGACCTTGAATGTTTCCAGGGGTGGGGCATCTATCACCTCTCTGGGCAACCTGTTCCAGTGTTTCACCGCCCTGATTGTGAAAAATTTCTTCCTTTATCTAGTCTAAATCTGTCCTCTTTTAGTTTAAAACCATTACCCCTTGTCATGTTGCAACAGGCCCTACTAAAAAGTCCATCCCTATCTTTCTTACAAGCCCCCTTTAAATACTAAAAGGCTGCAATAAGAATTCCTGTCTATTACCTGGCTTAAGAAGTTATCTTCCATGCACTCCAGGAGTCTCCTGTACTGCCTACAGCTCACCATGCTATGTTCCCAGCAGATATTGGAGTGGTTGAAATTCCCAAGCAGGACAAGGTCCTGCGAGCATGATGTCTCCTGTAGCTGGAGAAAAAAGGCTTCATCAGTAGGCTCCTCTTCATTGGGTGGCCTGTAGTAGACATCAACCACAAGGTTGCCTTTGGTGCCTTGGTCTCTAATTCTTACCCATAAGCTTTCAGCCTGCTTATGGTTGTTCTTCAGAGACAGATCTTCACACTCTATCCATTTCTTGATATAGATAACAACCCCTCCACCCTCCTTCCTTGCCTGTCCCTTCAAAAAAACTTGTAGACATTGATAGCTTCACTCCAGTCATGGGACTCATCCCACCAAGTTTCAGTAAAGGGAACTAGGTAATAGTTTTCTAGCAGCACAGTGGCTTCCAGTTCCTCTTGTTTGTTGCCCATGCTGTGTGTGTTTATGTAGAGGCAATTCAGCTGGACTGTCAGCCACGTCACCTTCTTAGAGGAACACCCCTTAATTCCTTTGAGGTATTTTGTTGGCTCATATCCATAAGACTTCAAGTGTGCTCCAGTGTACCCAGTACATCTCAAAGCAACAGGCTGAGGGACCTCGCTCTAACCCTGGCGTGTTATCCCACAGCTTGTCACAGGCAAGCCTGAAATTATCCCCCTCACCCTTCAAGTCTGGTTTAAAGCTCTGTCAATAAGCACTGCTAGCTTGTGAGCAAAGACCTTTTTTCAACTTTGAGAAAGGTGAATCCCATCTGGTGCCAGCAAGCCTGGTGCTGTGTAGGCCACCCCATTATTGAAAAACCCAAAATTGTGGCAGTGACACCAATCACAGAGTCACATATTAATAGACTTGGTGCATCTGTTTCTTCCAATGTCACTGCCTGTGACTGGAAGGAGAGAGGAAAAAGTAACCTGTGCTCCAGAGTCCCTTACTAGCCATCCCAAGGTCCTGAAGTCTCTTTTGATCACCTTTGGACTACATGTTATAACTTCATTGTCACCCACATGGAAGAGCAGTAATGGATAATAGCCCAAGGGCCATACCAGGCTAGGAAATTTCCTAGTGATATCTTTAACCTGGGTCCCAGGAAGGCAGTAGACTTCCTTAAAAGGAGAGTCTGGCCAGCATGTTAGACCCTCTGTTCCCCTCAGAAGGGAGTCGCCTACAACTATAACCCATCTTTTCTTCCTTGTGGAGGTGGTTGTGACACAGAGGGTAGACCTTTCTAATGCTAGCAACACTTCTAATGTAGATGGACCATCATCCACATCATCCATTGGCTGGCCTTCCACATCCAAAGCCTCATATCTATTGCACTTGGGAAGGCAAGGTAGGCAACGAAGGGGTTTGCCTACCGCCCTGAGCATGGACTTGGCTCCATTCACCCCTTTCCTTCAAGCTATTGCCTTCAGTTTGGTGGGGGGAGGATACAGGATCCCCTTGATCTTGTTTTTTTTTCTAGTGGCTCTTCCTGTTTCTGTCTCAGGGAGGGTATAGCATGGTTCCACCAATCTAACTCTTTGATTCCCTGATGCTCCTTAACCTTTGCCTTTGTAGCTCTGCCACGAGGCTGAGCAGATCATCCACCTGGTCACACCTCACACAGCTGTTCTCACTACTGCCACCCATTACCAGTGAAAGACTCTGGCATGTCCTGCAGCCTGAGAACTGGACCATGTTTCCGTGGGAGCTCTAGCTGGGTTGCCACATCCATTCTGGTGAGTGCAGAGGACATAGCTTTCTGCCTTGTAGATACCGTAGCTAAGCTCCTTCTGAGAAGGTGATTACCACCAATGTAATTCACCTCTTGAGCTAGTAGGGTGACTATGCCCTTCCTGTGTGCCTTTCCACGTAAACTGACACACCATGCTCTGTTTACCCGCTCTGTTCACAGAGCTCCTGGTTGCTAGCACTCCTTAGGCTGCTTTTTGTAGATATAGGGTGGCCGCAGTTGCTCTGGCAATGCCTAGGCCTTGTCAGCATCTCCCATGAGAGCAACCAGCTCCTGGCAGGTGTCTGCTCCGCTGGCATGTCCCTGCCTCAGGAAAGCCCCCTGTGCACCAAGATTTGCCACTCCGCTGTGGATTGGGCTGGCTCTGGAGTAGTGCCCCTCGGTGACTGACAATTTCTCTCTCAGTTTCTGTGTCTTCAATTCCCGTTATATATCATAGTTAAGAAAATACACCTTTCCTATTGTGTATCACACTGTTTAAAGTAGTCTCATTACCACCTGCTCACCCTTTTTTAGAATCTCAGAATTCTTGAGGTTGAAGAACATCTAGTCCAACCCTGTGCTCAAAGCAAGGTAAGCTACAGCAGGTGCTCAGGATCATGTCTGGTTGGACATTGGATATCTTTAAGAATGGAGACTCCACAACTTCTCTTGGCAGTCTGTTCCAGTGCTTCAGCACCCCCACAATCAAACAAAAAAATCTTTTTTCTGTTTAAATGGAATTTCCTGTATTTCAGTTTCTGTCAATTGCCTCTTGTCCTGTTAGTGAATGCCACTAAGAAGAGTCTGGCTACATCTTTTTTGCTTCCTTCCAGCCTCATGGGGGGGTCTTATGCATGTGTATAAATAACAGCCTTCTGTTCTCCAGGCTGAACAGTCCTAGCTCCATCTCAGCCTCCACCTTCGCAGCCTTTCACTGGGCTTGCTTCATTAAGTCCATGTCTCTTTTGTACAGTAGACCCTGGCACTGAACCCAGCATTCCAGTGCTGAGGAGAAGGGAAGGGTTGCCTTATCTCACCTGCTGGCAGCAACTTTTCCAATACGACCTAGGTTGTTGTGGGCCGCCTTTGCTGCAGGCACCTATTGCTGGGTCATGGTCAGCTTGGTGTCTCCCAGGATCCCCAGACCTTTCTCTACAAAGCTGCTTTCCAGTCAGTCAGCCCCCAGCCTGTGCTAGTGTATGGTGTTACTCCTCCAGAGGTGCAGGACTTGGCATTTCCTGTTGTTGAACTTCATGAGATTCTTGATAGCCCATTTCATCAGCTGGTTGGGGTCTCTCTGAAAGGCAGCGTAAGTCTAGTGTATCAACAACTCCTCCCAATTTTATATCCTCTACAAACTTGCTGAGGGTGTATTTGGTCCCATCATCTGTGTCATTAAAGAAGATATTAAGCAGCAGTGACCCCAGAATTGACCAATGGGGTACACCACAGGTGACTAGCCTCCAGCTGGACTTCTAGCCTTTGATCACAACCCTTTCCAATGTATTTGGTCTTCTACTACCTCCCACCCTCACAAAGTCCTTCTGTCATATGTTCAAAGTTTGGATCTCAGTAGGCAACCAACTATTAACAGGACTCCAGATGAATACCTAAATGTCACCATTATCAAAATCATTATTATTGGTAACATGTTCACATTTAATAAAGATGTTCTGTTTAAAATACATTGGTAAAAGGGCAGTAAATCATGTATAGAAACATGAAATACAAGGTGCCTTTTGGAAAAAGCATAGTAACATCTTTTAAGTGATCCAGCCCTGCCAGAGACTACCAGGGATTATACAAGCTAATCACAGCATGTCACCGAGTTTCAGTGTCCTTGTCAGTGATTTCAGGAAATGATACTTACCTTTTACTTGTTAGGCACAGATCTCACAAGAAATCATTCATTAGTAACTGTAAAGTGGTTTGACATTCATTAAAATCATCAAGTGATTAAGAAAAACAATACTTGGACATAGGTGTAGTCAAACAGTTCAGGGTACGGAGGCAGCTCTTCCCTTATTTTGCAGAACCTTAAATTCTGCCAAGTGGTTTTAATCTCCATTTACAAAATGCGGTTCTCACACTGTCTCATTTTAAACTAGTGCTGCTTTATGTGATTGTCTGACTGACTTGGGAGGACAGCAGGGCAATGTCACTGCAGAACCTTTCGGTGTTTTGGTCTGGTAGAAACAATTGTAAGTGGTACTGTGTCAGGTGAAGACAGAAGCCAAAGGGAATGGAGTTTTCCCTGTCTTTAGAGGGATACTGTACTCTGAATCAGATTAGGACCAAGACTTCAGTATAACAGCAATTGATTTGTAGAAGTGTAAGAAAGATATGGATGATACTGCAGTGAGAACCCTCAGAACCCAGAAGTCAAAGTAGAAAGATCAGCATTCACATCTGCATAGCTCTCTGATCTTTGCAAATTAGTAATTTACAAATATAGGTCAGACTTGTAAAAGACAGAGCTTTCTCCTTCCTTCTGGGTCAATCTGGTAGAAAAAACAGTTTAAGTATAATGACATTCTGTTTTTTTGAGCCATGTATTATTTATCAGTAATAAATTAGGAATTTTAAACCTAGCTACATTTACAGCTCCTGAGTACTAGTCACACTTAACATATGTATCTTGAGAAAATGATATTTATAAAATCAGTTTTAATAATGTTGCTGCAGGAGTAAGGACAGGGTGTAACAACAGAAATGAATTAAAAATGCTCATGCATTATTAATACTGAATATATAATGCCTATCAAGGAAGGAACTGCAATAGTTTAATAAGAGACTATTCTAGGGATATTGATGTGTCAATAACTCTCAAGTGATTGGTATATTCATTCATACCTCATTAAAGATTTACTGGTGTTTAATTCGAAGCAAAACTCAAATATGAGACACACATCTGGAAAAAGAGGCAAACTTTTAATAATATCTCCTCATTTGTTTATTTTTAATATAATATATCCCGTAATACTTTTGTAGCAAAGTGTTTGTCACTCAGGCTGAAATGTTGTTCATAATTTATTAAAGATTTATTGCTGTTTTATCCCAGAGGAACACTTGCATGATATGCTTTATAGAATTCTGAAGAGTGCAAAATAACAACAAAGAATAACCCTATTCATTAATATGCTATTGTGTGATTTTAAATTATGACACTAACTTTGGGACATGGCATTTATTCACTGAAAACGGGATAAATGCTTTTCATATTTTATTAAATTTTCTGGGGAATTTCATTGCTGAGCATTGTTGAGCCTGGCACTACTGACTGAAGATCCACTATGCGTATTTATTTCGGATAGAGTACCAAAGCAGCAGGGTGGTTAATGCCATACAAGAAAGTCTGGCTTGCTTGTAGTACTCTAACCTAACTGTGTGGATGATGTTCAAAGGAAAATTGGCAGTACGCAGGAGAAGAAAGGGTAAAAGGAGAAGACAGGAGATCTAAGTTAATTTAATTCCTGTTGTGAAAATTTGCAAGTGCTAAACTGCAGCTGAAAGACAGTAAGATACAAGATTCAGATGCAATCCATGGATGGAAATGGAGATACCCAAAAATGCAGCTTGTGTCATGGGTTTTCAGGATGCAGTAGTGTGACACAAAGCTTTTCATGAGTTCCTTAATGAAAGGGTATGTTTGGTACAGCTGTGAAATGAGAGGCTCTCGTACCAAAATATGCTTTTCATAGTTTATCATATATAACAGGTAGTTTTATAAATCTGTGCAAAGTGAGTGTAAAATGCTGACATTCTGTTGTGGTTATATTTTAAATCCATTTTTCATTCAGTTTTTAAAGGCAAAAATGTCTGCACTAGGTGTAAGTTGATAAAAAATCAGACCTCTAGTGTTTCATTGCATATTTCATTAAATATGCCAGATAAAGTTTTTTCCTCCCCTCAGCAGCCTTATTTGAATCTCTACCTACTCAGAAGGGTATGCAGTATGTCTGTATGTGTAAGATCCAAAGGAGGAATTAATATATCCCTAGATAGCTTTGTGACTGTGAGAAAACTTAGTGTCCTTCAATAACAACAAATAGTATTTGCCCTTCAATTTCTTTTTGTAACCCATTTTAGCTGTGAACCTTTGTAGGTTTATGCAGATTTAATGCTTCTTCTGAGCTATCATGTATTAATTTCCAAAACACTTACCAATTCAGTCTTCCAGCAGATCTCTCTATATTCTGAAGACTCAAGCTTAAAAAAAAAAAAAAAAGTGAAGAATTCTAAGCATCAAAAGTTAAGACTGAAAAAAGCAATTTTACACAGTTTAGCAGTCTATAAAAATACAAGTAAGCAGATATCGTAAATCACTAACAGGATACTGAAACTTTTCAGAACACAGTATAACTAGGCTAAAAAGTACTGCAGATATAACTCCTAGCAAATCTTTCAAAACAACCTCAATTAATCTTAATTTTTACTGTAACATTTATCAGAATTAACACACGAAAGATTGTATATGTGAGCTATTTATATGATAATGAAATTGTATAAAATCTGCACTATGCACGAATCAAGCATTTATATTTGGTTCCTTTCTTGCTGTGTTTATTTTGCAATACCATAATTTATTTTCATATGCCATATTTATGAATTAGGGAAAACAATCTATAGAAGTTTTTATCCATAAAAGGAGCCATACCATTAAGAATTTTGTAGTTCCCAATGTACCCACACATCAACTGTGTCAGTTTAGGTAAGTGATAATCCACTTTGCGCTCCTTTTTTTCATCTGTAAAATGGAGGGTTTATTTCCGTCCCTGTCTATTGCATCCAAGAGACATTATGAGGATAAAAAAATTCATAATGGCTTTATAGCTTTCAGATATTAAGCCGGTGATTATATATATTATAAGATTAGATAGGTAAAGCACTATTTCACATATCTCTTTTTTCACTTTAAAATGTTGTATGTTAGGTATCTTAGGTGAAAACTTCTCTATTTTAAGAGCATTTATGCATTTTTCTATTATAGAAAGTCATTTGCACTTAGGTATTGTTTCATACATAAGCAGGGGCATCAACTATATGCAAACAGCATAACAAATTTTGTTGATAAGGGTATTAACAAATGTTGTTGATAAGGATATTAACATAATTTGGGGAAAGCTGAGGTATTTGTAGTTACTTTGATTGTCTTACCCGTTCCTGGGGAAGTTGTAAAATAGGTCCAATGAATTAAAATAAAACACGACACGTCCAGAACAAACTCCATATTCATTACCTGGGCAGTTGGTAAACCCTGCTGATGAGAAATTAGGCAATCAGAAACAACTTCATTAGTGCTGGTAATTGTAATGTTATTATCATTCTGTTGCTGTTTTCTTCATGAGAAAAAATCTTCTTAACAGACTGAAAACTTCATTTTCTTGAATTGTGACAGTCATAAGACAAATAACCATGAAAACGACTTTTTTTTTCCCTGTTTTCTGGTGCTACCTCTGAGTGTGAGAATGTAATCTTAGTCTCCCTCTTTGCCTCTTTTTTTTTGTTGTTATATTTTCCATATCATGCTTGCAAAGACATGATAAAATGGGTAATGAAGGAAATGAGGTACAGAGGCAGACTAACTATCAGATCTTTTTAGCTTTTTTCGGCTACCAAAGAATGGCCTTCATACAGCCCCAGAAATGGCACTCTTGTTGGCTAATCAGACAGCATCATACTAACACCAATTTGGAGAACATCTACAGTAGCAAATAATTTAGAGTGAGAGGTCTTTTTTTCTGTCATACAGATTTATGCAATATTTGCCTCAGTTGCTTTCTTAACAGATCACCTTCTTTTTCCCGTGTGCTTCTCTCCAAATTCCCAGATAGTCGTACCAATCACAGAAGCAGTTTCTAAGCTATTGCTTCAGAGATAGCAGAATGAACAGAGTGGAAATATTTAAATACACAGTCACTGTGTGGCCCTTCCTCCCTATATTCAAACGCCTCTGTTTTTTGTACAATTCCATTGTAAAAAATATTGGTGAATCAAGTTGGTCATGGTTGAGTAAATTGTATCAATATTACCTGCAAAACTGTTGCTACAAAAATGCATTTGATCCAAGCAATCCATAATAAAACATAATAATTTCTTTACAATTGAAGTTATGAGGACACTCTTGTCAAGTGCTGGTAAAATCTCAGAACCACTGAAGAAAATAAAAATTTTTCATGGAATTAAATGGACACAAATAAGTAGTTAATTTTTAATACTCATATTTATTTAGTCTTGGAATAAAGTACCAAGAGACACAGAAATTCTCTATTTTTGGAGTCGAGTAAATATCTCTGAAACACACAGTAAGTTAAATGCCTGTTAAACTGAGAATGTTCCCTGTTTCTTTAAGAATATGTACATTCACTGATATTAGATTTTTTTTTCCTGATTTCTAGTTCAAATTTGTTTATCTAACAAGATAGGCTGGTGCAGGGGCATTGTGTTAGAAAGGAGGTGTCTTTCGCAAGAGAATAATAACTTTTTAAATTTTTACTAAAGTGATTTCAAAATGCTAATAATTATATCAAAGTAAAGAGATAATATTTTGCTTTCTTTGGGCAGACTGCAATTCAGCACTCTGTTCTTCATGGTGGTAACAGAAATTTCTCTGTAGATCATGCAATACATGCGTAAGATTTTTTTCCCTATTAGAAATACTATTGGGAGAACTGTTCCTTTGATTCTTTTGGCTTCAATGCCAAAAGACACTTACTGAATTTTTATTTTTTTTTTTTTTTTTTTTTTTTAAAATCCTAACGTAAAGATTATTTATTTTGGGGTACTGTCAGATAAAGTGTCTTATGACTATTGGACCACTATTGGACCACTCAGTACAAGGCTTGTTCTTAGTCTTCAAGCAAAGTTTTTGGTTTTATTAACAATATGCATTATTAATTACTTGATAAAATCTACTTTGCTCCTAGATGACAAATATAAAATTTAGAGGGCACAAACCCTTTACTTCAGATACTTACAACCTTATTATTTTAAACTGTATAATCCTTCTCAAACAATTATTAACGGAGGAAAAGTATTACCTATGTCAACTACATATAATAACATTTAGAAATAGAATATAAAAGGTTCAAAATATTTGTAGTGTAATAAATCTACGTAAGTGTAATAAGTCCCAATCTCCAAAATTTTGGTTTTGTCAAGACCATGTGATTCATACAGGTATTTTGTAGGTTTAACCTGGTCTAAAATTTTACAGCTACATGAATATCTCAGATCAGAATAGAGATAAGCATAATATTCTCTACTTCATGCAGTGTCCTGGTATTCAAGTGACTGCATAATCTGAAATGTCCAAATTTAAGAATGTAAATCCTTCTTTTTCTCTTCACCAGCACTTGACAATGGAGTATCCTCATAACTTAAATTATAGAGAATTACACTAAAATTATATATATGTAATTCTATATTATATATATCATATATAGATCTTGTTTAAGTTTTTGGTTGGTTTCCTTCTTAATGTTTGTGTGAAACTCACGTACAAAGAAAGACAAAATTGTAAAAATGTGTAATTTGATCTCTTTGCAAGAGATTATCAAACTCATAGTCATCATTATGTTTCAGACATTCTCATTGCAATTCACATATGTTTACAAAAAAAATACATAGTTATTCTGTAACCATGCTAAATTGAAGGCCTCTGACTTGAAGACAAATAGCTGAATTCACTGCATCATAAACACCATTTCCATACTCGTGTCTTCTGTGGAGATGATTTCAAAAGTGCTTTAATTTCCTCTCTTCCCTTCTAAGACATTATGGACAGATTGTTTCTAAGTATTAGTTTTAATCCATTAAATTTAATGACATTATTCCAGTTTTATATTGGTGTCAGCCTTCAACCTGATTTTTTTGTCTGTTTGGTTTGGGTTTTTTTATATATTGACTGGTTTCTTGGTCCTTGGCATGTTTAATCACAAGTCAACTCTACCAGAATCTCGTAGTAAGAATAAAGAAAATACTTCCCTCCAGATTTTGCAAATTCAAGGTCTGACACTGTATTCCTCTTGAATTAAATTGAGCTACATCTAATGTGAAAGCTTTGTAGACTGCAAGCTTAGAATTGTACAGAATTAAACAAGCACAAACGAAAGTGATCTTATGCTACGAATATAACTGGACTATCAGCTTCAGTGTATTGAGTGCTGAAATTATTTCATGGCTTTTTGTCAATACTAAGAAATAGTGAACGGTTTTCCTGGGAGACTGAAAATCTGAATATTTATGAATATGGGATCAATGATTAAGATAAAAGCATCTCTTTGCAAATCACAGACTGCTCTCTTCGGGTAAAATAATAAAACAAAATGATGTTGCAACATAAAAAAGTCAGAGCTTGCTGAAGGTCAGCAAATGTGCTGCAGGCATGAATTTGATAGTCACATCTGTCCACAGGGCAGAGAGCTTCCAAACAGAATTAAAAAAGGCAGATACTATACCACAGGGCATATGTATAATAATATCACATACAATCATTAATATTAAATTATGTTTTCATGGTTCTTTAAGAATGAAATATTAACAAATTTGGTGTCATACTGGCACAATAACTTAATATTATTGGGAATCCAGTGGCAAATATTCGAATCTTGTTCAGAAAAATTATTCTAAAATTGCAGTTTAAAGATGTTCAGGTGTAATCTGGGACACTCGCCTCTGCAATCCTGAAAAGAATAAACTGGTTTGGTTTTGTCCTGATGTTTTCAAAGGCCAAGTAACCATGGGTGGGCTGTTGTACCTAGGTAATTTTAAAATTTCACTTCCACACCATTTTAGAAAATATTGATTACACAGAGCTGTACCAAAGTGGGTAGTACTGATCACTTTTTATTGGTGAGGAGAGTCTGGCACAAAGACTTGCCTAAAATAATATATTATTAGCATTTTGAAGAGCTACATTCTGGACCTTGCTTTATTTTACTTTTAGAATTATGTATGGAAAAATCTGTGACGTTCATAATTATTTCTACTGAGTGCTGTTTGACTTACTACTAAGCACACAGTATCATCCAGTTTTTCTCTCTTTTTTTTTTTTAATCTGTTCCTGTTCATTCCATACACTTTGTAAGTTCCCTTTGCTCTGTCCTTCAGTTTTTCCTCATGTTATTATTGCATTAGTTACTACAAAATTGTGTAAAGTCATCTATGAAATTTCAAGTTGTGTTCATGCGAAAAACTGTCCTCAGATCATTTTCCCACATCTCCTGCCTACTGAATGGAAGGATGCACATCAGTGAGAAGCTGTGCTGCATTCTGTTGCTCATCACAATTTCTACATGCTATTTGACAACTTGTCTTGGGCACTGAAATATTAATTATCTTGTGGACAATTAAAGTACCTGCCAGTACAGTAACCAAGTATGCCTCAGACAATAATGCATGCATTTTCACAGTATTCCTGTAAAATATTTGGCTGTATTACCCCATCTTACAAATCAGTAGTTCAAGCAGAGAAAGACCACAAGTTTCTAATTTGGGGTGCCTTATTTGATATGCTGACAACACACTTTTTAAGAATCTTTACTACAGTACAACTTGTCATGTGTTCAAGGTACAGCAGTTGTGGACTTCAGTTGTTATTACATGAGGTCAGCAGTTTTGCAAATCATCCCCGGACAGTTCCTCTGGTAATATATGAACTGTAAGGCAATTCTTTTTTTGCTATGTATTTGCTTGATTTGGTCATCCTGGAAGAAGGGTAGATATTGCAATACAAAAAAAAATGCTAACATGAACAAACAACATAATTTAAAAGCTTTCTGAACAAATTTTTTTCTCTCATTTCCATTCTCTCTGTTGTGCTGATGGATTATTCTTTTTATCAAAGAGAAAAATATTCCATTATAAGCCATTAGAAGTATTTTATAAACACTCTGTGAAACAGTTGATATGCTACATGCATCAGTCATAAATGCATACCCAACCAGCCAGAAATATGGCAAAACTAAATATGAAAGGTGATGAATAGCTAAGAAGTTCTTAATCGTAACTTCTCTGTAGCTCTTCCTCGACACTCCTTTCTGTACTGATGGTATTAGAACTGCAGCTGTCAAGCCAGGCACATTATTATTTTTCTCTCTTTTTTTTTTTTTTATTTATTCTTCATTTAATACATAACTGTTAGCTCAGTTATACCCAGCAAGATAGAACTGCTGATGTTAATTAGAAAATGCTTGCTAATTTGTGCAGTCAAGCTTTCATTTCACTTTTTGGCCTTTCCATTCACAATTCTTACAATACCCTCTATGTTCTCTGTGCATATGGTGCCCATTCAGTGGAGGAGAAAGAGAAGGAAAGAGCATTCAGGATAGGAGGAGGAATGGAGGTTCCTGAATTTAGACAGAGTGGATGGTTCCAGTAGGAATGTTTACCTTTTGTTGTTTATCTTTTTCTCCCTGTTCAGTTTTCTTGAAGTGGTGACTCATGGGGTTAAATGTTATTTGCCGCTTCATGAGAAAAGTGTATTAGTATTTTATTGTCATCACAATCAAAACTGTATAAGCAATTGTGCATAATCTCCTAGGTAAGAGAATCAATGCTCTGCAGACGATAAGCATGATAACTTGCAACTTTAAACACAAATATTTGAGAAGGTGACATAAAAGATATACACGAAATGTGAGAACTTCCTTTTCCAGGCAACAATGGAATTTCTTTATCAGGAGGAGTCATGTTTTTAAGAAGATTATAAAATTTTTACTGATGAAACCTTTAGTTAGAATTCAAAGGGAGTTACCTCTTTTTCACTTGCTAGTGGTGTCCTAGTTTGTCCAAGGAGTTTCAATTCAATATGAGACAGTTTAGAGGTTGCAAAAAAGCCTTCCAAATATACAGTCAGAACACACATGTCTGTCCATACACATACATATGGCTTCTGGGATAATCGCTAGGCAAGCTCTTTCCTTAGGAGCATCAAATTTCTCAGGGAGGTCATCTCTGCTCTCCACTGATTGGTCCAAGATTCAGGTGAACAGACACCACAAGGCAGTATGTCCTAGGTTTTTGACTCCATAACAAAATGTTTAATGGGATGAGGCAGAAAGGACATCTTATTTCCTTGCAGTAATGATTACACCAACTGCTATGTCCCACAGCTCTTTATAGAACCCGTTAAGTGCTGAACACCTGACTTCTTTACCTTTTGGAGGACCTGAAAGATACAGCAGAACCATTTTGTGCCTCATCTTAGCAGGCAGACAAAGAAATGGATAGAATAGCCTGGGACAGACTTGCCCAGTTATGGCTTAAGCACCTGGTAGTCTGCATTTGATGCGAAAGGATCACTTATTCGAAGCATATGCCACTGAATATCATATAGTATTTTTCACTTGTTCATTTTAGAGTTTCATCATGGTAATTTAGGGAGAGAGAAGGTCATCTGAAAGTCTACCTTTCTGTGACCTTCATCAACAATACATGAATGAGTCTTATGAGTCTTGTCTGAGTCTTATATGATAAATGAGTAGCTCTAGCATTAATATATATGTAAAAAGTTTTATTTTAGTTTTGTCAGTTGATATAAGCAAAACTACTGTAAAATATAATTTAAGATTTTTTTCATTGGATGTCCTTGAATTACGTTGTTTTTTTTTAACCATATGTCAAAAGATCAATACATTTAAATAAAATATTCTGCATGCACTGCCTCTTCTTATTACAGTGAGCAATACATTAAAGTTACTATGGGTTCCTGATCCATCTTGTAAGAGAAGAAATACTTACTTAAGCAATGAGATTTTTTTTTTCTTATTTATGGCCCAAGAAATCTGTTGATTTAAAAACCATACAGCTAAGTCATCAATACATTTATTTAAATATATGCTTACTTCTATATCTGTTTAACAAGGCCATAATGCTATTCAATGTTTTAAAACTGTTTTGCTTTTAGTGTAAGCCCCACTGATTCTAGTAAAAGAGTAATTAATTAAATATACCCTCGATCAGTTCCTAAATATCCAGGACAGAGGGAGTATAGGGAGAAAAGGAAACAATTGCTCTAACTGGTAAGAACCTTGATTCTGGAAGGTGGCAATACAGAGATTAGCTCTCCATTATTTTTGTAGGGTTTTCCAGTATTAATTCTAAAGTTGTTAGAGCCAAGAACTGAGCATGAAAGTAAGAGTAGAAAAAAGGAAGGGAAGGAAAGGTAGCATTTTCGATGAAGATGAGTAGAAAAAAATGTGACAGAAGGAGAGAAAACATAGAAGGGCTCATGGAGGACAAAGCCACAGCAACTCTAG
>NW_009599634.1:16655-20474 GCF_000690535.1 Cariama cristata | reverse complement strand
CCTGCTGACTGGAAACAGTAAACCCTCATACGGGACTCCTGTATAGATAACTGATGTTTTATTCCATTTGGTATAATTTTGTTGATATGAGGGCAATATTGACATCTTGGTTGCTTTCATTTGAGATGTTCATTTATTCCTTTGCAACTGTATTCATCTGAAGATTCTTTGCTGCATGTAATCAGCCTGTGATAAGAAAGGTTCAAACTCCAAACCCAGCAGCTCAGTACTTTTTTTTAGCAGAAAAGGGTAAAACTCAGCTGTAACAGAACAGTTACAGTGCTCAAACTGGACTCATTTAGGCCTGCTGAGAGCATGAGAGAAGGCTGCTAACATGTGAGTTGATAGCTTTATCATAAAACATTTCAGAAACACACGTAAAAACTATTCCAGAACTAACTATAAACAAGAGTATAAAAGAAAATACCTTGTGAATACATACATTTTTCCTGGAGTCATTTATGTTTAAAGGTGTTCTGAAGAGGAAATATCCACTCTGCTTTTAAACATGACTCTGCTCTTCTGCTTGATATAGAGGAAAAACAGAACAAAACAAACAAAACAAAAACCCCCAGTAATTTGTTAGTCATGGAGTAAAAAGGAAAGTTATGACTCACTCATGGCACATATCTTCAGGTTATTTTTATGACTGTTTTATGACCTTTAATCCTTCAGGTTAATGGAAAAGGGATTCAAAAATCTATAGATTTTATTTGTAGTAGATCATTCACAGGATGTGCCCAATGATATACAATCATGTCTTGCACCCAGGAAGAAAAGTGAAGTTCCTTGGATAAGTTTCCTGTCAGTGTGACCTATTACACATATCTATGACATTAACTGTCTGAAAACACTAATGGTTTTCCATGTAAGAGATATTTATATAGCTGAAGATGGTATTTGGAGACTTAAAGTATTTGCCTGCAGGTAAATCTCATAAAGATAAACATATAGATAGAGTGAACTACATGGTTTTATTCCCTCAGTCAATAAATATGTATTTCCATAGAGTCAAGGGCATTGAAACATTGGGCCTATGCCCTAGGGGTCATAGACAGATTGGAGCTCTGAGGCTGAAGACTGGGTGCCACTACTGTACAATTGTGGAAAAAATTGCTGTTAATCTAGTCAAGTCCTTTGACTCTGCCTGTGAGCAACACCATGGAAAAGTGCTGCAGACCACCTAGGGGTGATCTATTACTTCAAAGTTATTTCTGCTGACTATTATAGTTAAGTCTAGCTCATGACCTGAAGCATAAGGACTTGCCTTCTCTTTTTTCTCCATCTTCCAAATGCAGCTGTTTGTGTTTATATATTTCAACACTAGGAGGGACTATTGGGTTCATCGATTCTGGAATTTTTCCTAAACCGAAAGACCTGCAGCTGTCAAGCCATGGTTACTTTGAGTCAAATCTAAATGTTTAGAAACACATCCATCTTTGAAATAAGTTAGAAGAAATGGAGAATGAAGAATCTGCCCTAGCTTTTTACTACAATACTGCATAATATTTCCCATGTAATTTTTTCTAATGTCAGTGTTCAGTTGTTGACTGATTGTATTCCTTACCTGGCAAATGGAAGAGCCTTCTATTATCAGGACTATCTTCTTTTTTAAGCATTTTCAGACTGTGAACAAGTCACCTTTTATATTTCCCTAAAAAAACTAGGAAGATCAGCCTTCTATATTCCTTCACCATGATGCAGACCTTCTGTAAATATCATTGCATTTATCCATCGACTTGTAGAATGGATGAACAGTTTATGTAAAGAAAAAAAAAAGTAATTATCTAATTTGTACACATTTTGCATGTGGACTGCTTGCCAAGCAACACTGTAAGGGGAAATTATATATGACTGTGTCAACAAATAAACTTGTTGAAGCACTGGATTCATTCTAAATAGGAATCCACTTTAACATGTGTAAGTGGAAAAAAAAATTCTGCCAGATCATTGATAGTAGAAGCTGGTATGTGTTCTCTTACTTCTTTAATACTAGCGTGATTTACACACCCAAGGATCTTTCCCATCTCGTTTCCAGGTTTGCATACAATTCTTGAAACCTTAAAACTATGTGATGTTTAATGATTAACCAAATCAAACGCTTACAATTCACATGCGCGTCACTGAATCACTAGACTGTCCTCACACAACATAAACTGTGTAAACTTCATTTATCATTCAGTGAAAGTACAAGTCTGCAAGTGCTGCTGCCAGAATGGTAATATGTTTGAATGCAGCCATTCTCTAATCAAACAGTGGAGAAACCCTGGGGAAAAAAATTAGATTGAACATTTTCCATTTCAAACTGTTTTTATACACTTGTCTCACAGAATACTGCATGAGGATGGCAGCCCTTGGAATTTATGCTTATTGCAAACAGTATTACAGATGTTTTTAAAAAGCCACAAATGTGAGGGCTGCACATAATATGAAAATGACCCTTTCTTCATTTTATGCCTAAATTTCTAATTGACTCTTTTCAGTCACAATAAATTAAGATTGCTGAATCCATTCCCAATTCATGGATTTCATCATTTATCTTTTACCATTTAGATTTATGGGGGAAAAAATGTCTGTTTTTCTATAGATATTAGCCTAATTTAGCCAACTAGACAGAAATTAATTTGTTAGGGTCATAAAACCTTGACAATGAACCAAGTACAGAATATTCCCATTTCACTTGCTTTTATGGCATAGACCTGTAGCTTTTAGTACTGTCAAAATAGTGTTTGAGCAAAACTAAACCATAATAAATGCATTACATACCTTTTAAACAGACAATTATTTCAGGATGGATGCTAAAGCCCATTCATACTGTGCATCCTGGCACCAAAATTTTTGATTTAGTGATTTTCTTGAGAAAAACACTTAACTGGCTTCAATGTTTCTGTAGGTGATTACCTCCCTGCAATTTCTAATAGAAACTTCTTGGAGACATATACCGGCGACTTGGCACTGTGATAACAAAGGCAGGGTTTTTATAAAGCTTTTAGGCAGAACTGCTAATACATAGAGTTACAAAGTGCACCATTCAATGTTGGTGTACTTCCACCTAGCAAAATATCCTCCCAAAAGCATGCCATTAAACATTGGGTTCCCCCCCGCCCCCCCTTCATTCTTATTAGTGTTCTGCCTCTTTCTTGTACATTTGTATAAATATTCACCCTTTGCATAGCTATGCCTAAATGTGGTCTTAATCTTTTTTTGTTATTCATCTTCAAAACAGATATTCTAGACTTCTTTCAGGGAAGAGTGATATCTTGCAGCAGATGGAAGCTGAGTTCAGGCCTGAAAGAGTTTTGAAATCTTTTTTACTATGAAGAACTAATAGCAATCTGAATGAAACTCATTCATGAAACAATGACTGAAGTGTCACTCCTTCTTTTTGCAGAAGTTAGAACCAGAGAGTACATTTACATTTCATATTTGATAAAGAAGAAATCATGGTTCTATTGTCAACTGTATGGAAGAGTTGAAACAAACAAACAAAAAAATCTTTGCTCACAAAAAGTACCATTCTTCTATTTTCCTTACTTAATATCAAGTTATATTCAAGCTTTGAACAGTCTCCTTTTAAGTGGATCGGGGTGAATTATATTTGGGAAGCCCACAATATTTTCCTGTATTTAGGTTATGGGTATGGAATATAATAAAAATGGAAATTTCATAGTGGAAGAGTCAGTGAACCTCAGTTGTCATTGAAGTTCTCATATGGAGAAGGGAAAACATTGGTGTGATAGCAGAGGCATGTGGGAGTTTAATGTTTCACCACAGTGAGCACTGAAAGGTTAAGGGGTCGAGAAACAATAGTGATGTGAT
>NW_009599634.1:0-16624 GCF_000690535.1 Cariama cristata | reverse complement strand
AATGCTGAGAGATGTTTTCTGCTTTTGTATTAGCATGCTGTTGTCCCACTTCTTGATTTTCATTTTGTCTATAGAGCATACATTTGCCAATGATAACACATTAATTTTTAATGTGCCACTAACGAAAAAGGCCCATCAAAAATAAACTCATAAGACCACATAATGTTCTTAAGAACTGTGGCACGTTTTATTCTCACTTTTTGTACAGCTTAGGAATTAAAAATCTAGGACTGATTTACAATGTAATGTATATTCACTTCCGAGGTGCTGTTGAGATTTAGAATTATTTCTCATTCATTGCTGTACAATTCAGTGCAGTACTTGTTTCTATCTTTTTTTTATCTATATCAAGTTTTTCATCCTAGCCTGGAGGCTTCTCAGCATGGTTCATATAATACTGATGGCTGGAGATTTTTTTGTTTTGTTTTTGCCTCTGGTTAATTTAATTAGTTCTAAAATCTGTAAAGACCTTCTGGAAACTAGTTACTCAGGGTGCTAGAAAATATATTGTTCAGTTGGATTATTATTAGTAGTAGTAATAATAATAATAAGCGTGTATTAATCCATACCAAAACCTTGTGGACTGGTGTCACTGTCTATAAGCTGAAAATATTTTATGGTAGGTTTGGGATCAGCCAGAGCTTCTAAGAACGAGGTGTTGTTGCAATATGAAAAATGTTTTTAAAATGAGAGATATTTTGAAGACTCAGAACACATAGAATTATTCAAGTCTGGCCCTTCCTAACGTTTTCCAAGAAGATTCAAAATCACATACAAAGACAGGAGGATCTCATCTTATCTTGCTCTGTTGTTTAAGTTTCTGTAAAATTTCCTTAGAAATTACAATTGGGAGTCATCTCAGGCAACTTTAAAATACAGTGTCCATTTAACAATAACATCTGATAAAATAAAACAGATTACATAAAAAAATAATGAAAGATATGCAGAAATGCTGACATTAAGAGGAAGCTTATAGAAGATAGGAATAACCCAAATAATATATTACTTATTTTTATAAATTTTCTTTATGGTTCTGTATCACGACTAAATCTACATGCAAAGATTTATTGGAAAGCTTTCAATAGAGGTAAAAATATTACAAAAATGTATCACTTTTTTTCAAAAATATTACTGTCTTCTGTTAAAAAAACATTTTTGGTTTGATTTGGTTTAATTTAAATAGAAATTAAATTATTAAGTAGAGAATAGTTGGAACTGTTCAGGTTTCTTTCCTGTCAATTACTTTTTATTATGAATGTTTTTCGTTAAAATAACTGAGAATTAAAAAAAAAAAAAAATTAAAAAAAAAATTGTGAGATCCAACTCCCTGATTCAAACACAGTGAATCAAATTAAATGAAGTCACTAGTCTAGGTCTCAGTAAACTGGGATATGGGTTGAATCTTATCTTACCCCAGCTTCTGACTACAATATTAATCAATGCATAGAAAACCATTGTATTCCTGATATCTTTTATAATTATTTACAGGGCACTTCCAGTGTGTTAGAATGTCTTAAAGAGAATGAGAAAAAGGACTATTCTGCTCAGAGGAAACTGCAAATGGATTTGACAATGACTGAATGAAGAAAGTGTGGATGAAATGGAATTCAAGACAGTGACTGAGATTATGTTTTATTAGCTATTTTAACCTTGCTTTTCTCACAAGTACTGTCTTTCCAGCTTTTTTACTATTGCTAAATTCAACAGGAAGGAAGAGTCAACAGAGTTCAATGGGTTCTGTAGAAGAAGTAAAAGCAGAACAAGATATATAAGTGAGAAGAGCTGAGTTAAAGTCATAAATGTATAGCTGTTATGCAGGAGGATACAGAGAAGAATGCAATTCGAGAGAATAAAAATGGAATGAACTGAGTTAATTGCCTGAAGCAGCAAAGAGGTATGAGGAAAAACATATGAGAGAACATAGATGAGGTAGGAAAGAGAGAGACTGTATAAAACATGGATTGCAAAAACCGTATGGGAGCTTAAATTTCTTACAAAACTTAAGTCAAAGCAGCAAAAATACTTAACCAGCTTACCTGATGCCTTTCAAAGGAGTGGAAAGAAAAAGAAAGACTACTAAACTACATTTCAGATAACTAACAAGAGTTGAAGTTGTTTGGCAATTGCTATTTTGCTATCTGGATAAACTACTGTGACTTTAGGAAGAGGAAAAAAACAGCTTCATAAACTGTATTTTGTATTTGTATCTGTTCAAAACATGCAGGATGGATGCGCTTCAAACTCAAATATAGGTTATGTGCGAATGTATACAATACATAATACATAATAACATCTATTACTTAATATATACATTCACATATAACCTGACTTCGCAGCAGTATTTTCTTTGAACATTCTGTCCCCAACACTCTTGGTTATCACATTTAGATTGTGCATACATCTGTTCATTATGTCTACCTATGATAAGATTTACTTATGATATAGTTCTGGCATCAAAAGAGCCTCATAAGACTGAAAGTACCAGTTTCTAAGAAAACAGATTCTCTGAGGGAAAAAAATTGTGCTGTGAGGTTTTAATTCCTTGAGATGTCTCTCATCTTTTGGCAATTTAACTGACATTTAAGCGTGTACTTCTAGTCCAGCATGTGCTTAAATGCCTTCTTAAACAAGGATCTATGAATATATACATAATCCACTACCCATGACTATGCAAAAGTTGTTTCTTTGTTTCTTTTTAAAATTATTTTTTCTGTGTTTCCCAAATGTAACCTCTCCCTTACATTTTGTTGTTGCAATTCCCTTAGCTGTAACCACACTTCCTGCTTTTCACAAGAGAAATCAGAAAGTTACTAGTCTCTTATACTGCCTACTACACCATTCTATTGTGTTTACAATTAATATAATTTAAATTTAACATCACATCCATAATTCCCCAGCCTAACAGATGGTCCCCAAAGCTAACAGATGTCATCTTATTTATTCACTACTTGATATAATATTTGTGACATAACCATTAGCTTCTGTAGAAATAATTTTGATGTCAAAAACAGAGAATGAAGATTTAACAATAGGAAGAAAAAACCTCCACTCACAAATACATTAAATCATCCTGTGAAAGTAAGACCTGTGTTCTCCTGCATTCATATTAAAGAGTAAGAACTGATTCAGGGACTCATTCCAGTTTAGACAATTCATGTAAGCACATCATGAAAATTAAGCACTGTTAAATTTAGAGCTTCAGCTTTACTGAAAGGAGGGCTAAAAATGAAGGAAAGAAGTGTAAAATACAAAGGAGAAATCAGTTGTCAAAGATATTTTTCTGATGTTCCATTGTGTGCTCCACTTCTCTTTGGGATCTATTTTCAGGACTAATTTTAGCAAGTTAGTTTAAGTTAGAATTATTTACAATGCTTAGTATCTATATACTGCTTTTAAACCACAGCCATTTGGAAGTGGTTTTCTTGAGTGATACTCAGATACTATTAATTAAAGGGATGGATGGGGTTTTATTCTCTTGTCCCGAAAAGTCTTCTGTGCTTTCTGTTTGCCTGCTGCATGTTGACTCGTCCGTGACCTGAGTTTGTAACAGTTTTCCATGAAAGAAATTTGTGATTTTGGAGTAATACTGGGTTATCCTACACGATGTGTCCAAGGACAAGCCAGTCATTCTGAGCAGTTTAGTAATAAATTTGTGGGGTAAACTCCCTTTAAGCAAGAACTTGTGTTTAGAGATTGAAGACATAGCACCATAGATACTGATATAGAGTAATGGAACAACTTAAAGGTGAAATTAATTTAACACAACTTAATATAGATGGCTTTATTTTACTTGGGAAGATTCAGATCCCTTAATGGGTTAACTAACACCTCCTTAGTTTTTTTCTTCCTCCTGCTCCATTCATCTAATAATTTTTGGTATTGTCCTTCCTTTCTCCTTTATGTGTTTCATATATTGTATTAATCTTTTATACAATATGCTAATCTTGTCCTTCACTAGTCCCTGCTTTAAACTCCAAGTAAGACATTGCTAGCATTCTACCCTTGCTAATACAGGGGCAGTATTTTTGATTCAGACGAACTCCACATACTAACACCATTCAGTGTTCCACTGAAGAACAACAACAATAATAATAATAATAACAACAATAACACTTCATATTGCACTCTCTTTATCAGATAAGCTTTATTGCTTGGTGTTGTATGCTGCGTGCTGATAGACAACAGGAACTGGGCTTACAAAATAAATGAAATAACTTTATCGCATATCTAGACAGTCACTTATTCAGAGTGCTTTCTTTGCTATAAAACACTCTTTTTATGGGACATCAACTATTTGAATATTATTCAAATTATATTAGTTTCCTGGTATAGTGTGATGTGATCTATGTACTTATTTTCTTACATAAAAGAGTGAATGCCCTGAGAAGTAATCTGTTCATGCTATAAAGGTATGCGATAGCTCAGTAAATATTACAGAGCTATGACAGGGAAACAGCACAAGAGTGCAGAATAAAGCAGAAAGATCTGGTGATTCTGCAGACAGTTGACACGTATGGCCTTTAAATACTGAAATCATTGAGATCTTTTGTCATATTGCCACCAACTTCAACAATGACTGGACAAAGGCCTGTGCCTAGTTTTAGTCACTCTCCTGTTGATATATATACATTTTTTGAATGTCCCCTTAGAAAGTTTGTCAGTAAGTGTACAGATAGTCTTGATGGTATTGACAGTCTTTGTATTCTTTGTTTGCCATCTATTACCTCGTAGTGAGAGATTTTAGAAATGCATAGCAATTAGGCTTTTACTAGTTCTTCATTAATTTAATTTCCTCACTTACTCATAAACTTGAATTTTTTTAAAATTTAATTTTTACCAAGCAAACTTTCTTCTGATGTAAAATAAATTATTTTTTTTTTTCAATTTCCCTTAATCTGAAGATCTTCAAATCAGAACTAAAGGGTAGATTCTTTTCTCCGTACTCCCCAAAACTGTTGCAGTGCCTCAGCTTTGTGTGTCTTACTTCTCAGTGAATTAAAGCCTTAAATATTCTGTATCATGTCTGCAAAGAATTGAGTGGCTCACAAAAGCCATTAGGAAATGCTGAGTATTTCTTATAAGCTAGGCAATAGGAAATTTTGAATAGAAGGTTATGATTGAAGTTCCCAGTTCACAAGCCCTATCCTTCAACTTTATGTCAGTACACTGCCCTTTTCTCACTGACTACAAGCTGACATTGATCTTAGTTGTGGTAATACTACCAAGGTCAGTATCTCCTGACAAAGGAGAGAACCCTTTGTGGTGGAAACTTTTCTTCTTTGTCTGAGGAAGGCTTTCTACATCTTTTTTGCCCATCCTACTTTGCAAGTAGAGACTCTGATCTTGATCTAAAAGGACATCTCCGAACAACCACTCAAATCTTCCTGTTTAAGCAGTTGTATTTTTCGCGGCATAATTAGTTATTTGGCTTCTAGCATATCTATGGCACTTTGTCAAGTAGACAGGAACATCTAATTCATGAATGCTGCTATGTCTTAGGTATACTTAGGCAGTTTTTGGTCATGCACAGAGGTAAATATTTGAGGCATCTAAGGACCTTATTAATGAGTTGATTAATAGTGTGAGTTTTTAGGACTTAATTTTTTAATTTGATGCATCTACATCTTCAGATTTTTGATACGCTTTAGATAATCATCATGAAAGAGGATTTTGTTGGAATTTTTTTTGAAAGTGTTATATTACTTCCAGTTTCCAATCACATTCTTTAGCCCATTTTGGGGCAAAATTCCATAGCACTAAAAAATATATCATAGCATATAACATATTTTTGCATGTTACAAGGACCATCTGGGGAGACATGTATATGTGAATGCCTGATAGTTCAGGGCAGAAGTGGAGTCACAGGGAATTTTCTTGTATTCTGAAAGAACAGTGGATTAGATGGAAGAAGAGGTGAAAGAGTAATGTTAAAACCTCCTAAAGAAGAAGAATGAACCTAAAGACGAAGAATGAAAGCAGAAGATAACTGAAAAAATGGTCAGAGTCAACAGCAGGAGGATTGTCAGGAATTCATGAACTACTAAAGAAAGGCAAAAATTAAGAATGGGCAACCAGAAGATCTGATATGGGACATACACGTCGTAATATCAATAAGATGACAAAATAAGAGAAATGATATAATGGAAAAATAAGTAAGTGGAGAAGCATAGTAAATGAGATACAAAACAGGAATAGCAAGAGGAAGCAGATGGTAAAGAAATGTTGTGCCAGCTTGATAGCCAACAAGTCTGGTGGTGCAAATAGATTGTGACCACTGAGAAGTGCTGTCATACCAGGCAAGACATGAAAAGAATAGATACTTGTGAAACAGAATTTAGAAGGTTCTTGATTTAAGCAGGCACTTTACTTGGAGCTGTCTTGTCCTTAAATTTCAACTATAAAATATAATAAATACAAAATGCATGTAGCAGATAACTCTCACCGTGTGAAGAACCACAAGACTAAAGTTCACACTAATAACTGATGTACTTTCCAGCTAGGCTTGATGACTTGCAAAATTTAATGAATATAAGGTATACATACTCATGTAATACATTTGCATGTTGGCAGGATGACAATATAGCACCAGCCCCCTGGATGATACCTCTAGGAACAGCAGTTAGTGAAACCTCCATCCAAATGGAGCTTTGGAGAAGGAGGGTGACAGAGTCCTTGGTCAGGTGAGCTAGGATAATTTCTTCTAGGGATATTGGAAGTGAGAGGCAAAATTCTCTGATAGGACACTGTGTATCACCCCCTGGATGTAGTTACAGTCACTCAGGGGGTAAGAACTTCAGATTGTTTTCTACAGAAAGACTGGTGCCAACAAAACACCTCTGTGGACAAAAAATATGTGCTAAAGGACAGAGGAAAACTGAACAAAATTTTCAGGCACAGTAACTTGGTCAGAGGAAGACTTTTAATGGTTATCCCAATGAAACACTGAAGGACAGAAAGTACCTTCTTTGTAGGTATCTGAGTGGCACTAATCTCACCTACACTTGGATCTTTATAATGGATATGGCTTCATTTGGGCTAGCCACTCTAATTCTCTTGTCACAGACAAGAATAAGTGCTTTTAAGATATCATTTATGTCATCTTAAAGTACATTTCTAAAATAGATGCCCAAACATGCCTATTTCTTAATGATAAAGAAACAACTGTAAATTATTTTATGTTCCTTAAATTAAAGTTAAAACCATTACAAAAGTCAAGAATTGTGTATCAGTATGCAGAACTTGTGGATTACAAGAATGCCCAGACAAAAACTGTTAATTTTTTAAGAGAAAGAGCATGCTGACAGAAATCCGTCAATGCAATTAATCTAAAGATTGTTTTATATACCTTATGTTTTCTAATCACCTATATCTAACCAAAACATTTTAAAATATACATTCTGGTTCACGGTATAGATGCAACCAATTTATAGTAAATCTACTTCCAAAAAAATCAGTATCTTTCTTTTTAGTCTGTGCAGTTCCTGTTTTGTGGATAGATGTTTTTATTTCCCTGCTGGTGTTTATGTACCTGTTCTGTAACTGTATTATAGTTTCATTGCTGTAATCCATTGATTTTAATGGAGTTATTCCTGGAGTTATTCCTACACAACTATAGTCTGTAAAGCCTGTATGATTTCTCTTCATCTATATTTTAAAGAAATCTTGATAGTTATTGCACATGTTCAGAAAAAAAAGGATTTGTGGGGACAGAAGGAAATCATGCTATATATACATAGCAAATTTGAAGGCATGAAAGAGGAATCAACTTTAAATCAAAATGACATAGCTGAGGAAGCATGAATCTACATTCATGGATATACTCTCCTTGCTTTGCACTCTTCCAGCACACCAAAGTAGCCACAAACCTGGCAGGTGAAGCCGGGTTTATAACTGCTTTGCATCACTGCACAGCAGTTGGAACACTCTGGCACATCTGCCCCATATCTGATCCAAATTGATGCAGGAAGTGAAACTTCATAGAAATGTCTCAGACTTACACTGGGAAGACCAGACTCACAGTTGACATAAATACTTTGCTAGTGTAAATCATGAGTTCAGTGGAGCTAGACTGACTTACATATGCCTTACATCAATTTCAGATCTAACCTCAGATCCTGGGTTGTGAGACAATGTACTGATGACAGTCAACAGCAGTGTCTAATAGGAAGATAACTCAAAAATAGTTGCCACTTCTCATCATCATTTTGCTAAATAATGACTGTCCTCATGAGCTGCCACAACAAGGTGAACTATGCCACAAAAACCAAACATAATACATGGCTTCACTCAAGGTTCCATTAAAAAGAGTTGTCCTTTTCTTTATCTCCTCTTTATAATTTTTATTAACAATACCCAAAAAGTATCACTGCAGTCACACTTCACAGACATTCAGCAAAGACGTGCCTTTCAAAGTTAAATTCCTGCTAGACTATTTTTTGCTTGGTATAGTGTTCTGAAACACTGTTTTGCAAATGCTGGATTTGCTTTCATGTATTTTGTTGCTCAAATTACACTATAGTACTTAGAGTGTTTACATAATGCCTGACCTTCTCTACTGTTCACATTTAACATCTTCATGATTCACTTGCACATTTTCATTGCTTCTTTTTCGTATCCCCTCCTGATAAACAATATTTTATTGATTCAGCTGCAGATTTTAGTGCCTCAAAATATACAAACATAGCCTACGTGTTGCAGTACGTAGTCTGATGTTCCAATTTGATATTTTATGGATCCAGCTGCATACTTTGGTGATCCAGTTGGATTCTTGATTTTTCATGAAATTGGTAGTCACACTATGTTCTGTCTCAATTAAGATGATTACAGTATTTTGATAATCATTTTGAGGAAACAAGTTAAAAAAAAAACCCCAAACATAAAACCTAGGATTTTTTTTCATAGTAAGAATTACTACACCCACAGGTTTTAGGTAAGTTGAGCAAAGTTTCCTAGTTCTAATGAAAATACGACAACAGAGCATCACTTTGTCATAAATATATTGGGAAGCATAAGGATTCAGGCAAGCTGTCCAGTATACTGCACTTTGCCAAGCATTTTGTAGGTAAGTCAGGCTACCAGAAGACTTTCTGATCTTTCTTAAGCACAGAATTTACAAGACTTACAGATTTAATTAACCTATCCAGGGTATATCAGCTGTTTCTCTTAAATATTCCACTAATGGAGAAAATTCCCTTTCCTATTAGGAAGTTCTATTCTATTAGGAATTCTGCTATATTGGGATGCTGTGCACTACAACAGTAATCTAAGGGTTTCTTTTTTAAGAATTACCACATCTTAAAATGGAATATATATTTACAGTTTACTGTATGTTTTTACAACTCACATACAGACAATATCAGTGTAAATGTTATATGAGAGACATATATAAAGATGGAAAAGGGAACCAGAGACTTGAACATTTCCCTGCTTTGGTCACATTTAAGAATGGATTGAGTATATCCATTTCAGCTCCAGAGAACTGTTCCTTAATAAAAAGAAACAAATCTCTACAGTCCTTTTCTGCTTCTGAAATATATCACAATCTGCAATAGTTCTTTACTTCACTCTGTCCATTAGACTATTGAAAATGTTTCTTAAACTAATCATAAATTTGCTGTAGCCCAAGAGAACCTGTGGAAGGGTAGGTGTGCTTTAGCTCAGCTTGGTGTTTAGTACATACAATTCGTGGATCTCCACCGGCAACCCAACTTTCCTCATGTGGATGTCTCTCTACAGACTCCTGTTCTCAAACAGAAGTTCCTTTCAGATACTTTAGACAAAAGTTATGGAATAGATTAGTAAGAATTTTGTGAAATGGGATGCATCAGGTGCAGGCAGTTATCACATGATTTTTTTTTTTACTATCTCATTAAGTGGATGAAACTCATTAACGTTTTTTCTTTCTAATTTCTTCAGAAAATTCTTTCCTCCTTATCCTTAATGATAAGGATTTAACTGAATATTTCTGCTACTGTAGCTTATGAAATGCACATAATATTGCTATAATTTACCAAACCACATAGTTCATGGTCAGTTTTCTTACTTTGAAGGAGCATTTTATACCTTTTTGCTATCTTACTGTCAGTACTGGCATTTCTATTTATTTCACAGCAACAACTCTTACTACTTCACCTGGGATTATGTGTACTTTGATAAGAAATATCTGGTTCCCTCCACCTTAAGCATGCTTATAATTTACTGTGGTTTCCATCATGCATTTCACTGGATAATCTGAGGTTCAGATAAACTTTTTACAAACATAGGACATTATGGCTCCAGAAGCTTTGCTGATCCACACAAATGCTGGGTATTATATGACTTTAGAGATGAAAGCTAAGCTCGTGACTAATTAGTTTTAGTTTTCTTCTCTTTCTTTATGCACAGTAAAGTTTTTACTTTTTTCCCATTTTCTATTCCTGAAAACTAGTTCTAAATGACTATATGTAAGGCAGGCTTTGTATTTATTTATTCAGTTTTTGTGAGTTCCTTAAACTTCTCTCTTTAATTTCTGTCACAGTACAGAACTACCTGAAAGATGAAAAAATCAGTAATGTATCATTGACCACTGAATCCTCCCCTTTCTCATATCAAAGTATATAATTAATAGATATTTTCCTAAAGCTCCTTCCCTTGTGCTTCTGTAAGTTCCATAATTACTGGTGGTACAATACCAGAGTGATACTAAACTTGCTAAATAAAGCTTTCCCTATGCAGATTGTAATATAAAAAGTCCATCTGGAAACAGGGTGCTGAAAAGGGTCTTTGTCCCTCCTGCCTGGACGGTTAAAAGGATACTTCACAGTCTTTTGCTGTCATATGCCAATCGTACAGACTTTCAGCAGGCATAAAAAACTACTAAGATATGAAACTTCTTCTAAAGGTGGATGCAATTTGTCAAAGACGGTGATTTCCACTGGTGGAGGCTCCTGGGATCTTGTTCACTGTCTTGCTTCCATAGCACTTCAAGCACATTTTCAATTTTCATCAATTTTGACTGCCTCTGGGTTGCCATTTCAGCAACTTCCAGATACTTTTTCAAGCCACCTCCTGATTCTGTTTCTTCAGCTTTAATTCCGGTTGCTTCTGTTACATTGTGATTTGTGCTAACAGCCTTCAGGTATACAGATTGCTACTGACTGGGCCAGCCTTGGGCTGCCCATCCGGGACTGAATTTGTATCAGTAACCTCTTTTCCCCCCTGGTCATGCTGCTTCAGCTATGATGTGAATTCCTTGAGGTTTTCTCCAATAGACTATATGCTCCTTTCTCAAAGCTCTTCATGTTCACTTTTGCTAAATTCTCAAAAAACTCACTGCAGGCTAACTTGCCTTATTCAGATGGCCTTGCAGTATCTGCTTCCTGGTTTATAGTGTTGCCTATACAAGCTTATTCTCAGATGGAATATAGATATGCAAAACAAAAGTGGATTCTCCAGCTGAACAAATTTAAACCTTTATGATGGCTTTCTTCTGCAAATGTCCACCTCATTCTCCGAAAGAGGCATAAGCTCCTTTTTTATGTTAGCAATTTGTCTATTTGAGCAGAAAAACAAATTCTCAGCAGTGCCAGTGACAGGCCACAATTCAAATTGACTGATGAAAGCGATAAATATCATCAATAATGTAATTATGCCCACCATAACTGACCCAAAGGTTTATTCTTGCACTTAGTGCTAGATAGTCTGTAACTTTCCAGCTGCAGGCAGCTCCATAGCATTTATGACTCGCACACTGGAACTAATTAAATGACTTGCAGCAGGATAGTACTAGCCAGGAGGATGGCAGATGACATTCTGAAGATAACACAACAAGGTTGTCTTGGACCCAGCTCCATGACCCAGTGTTCAGACAATCAATGAAATCCCTCAAGATCTGTTGCAACTGCAACCAGAGCTGCTCTGAGATGTGTAGAATCTGAGTTGTCATTCTCAGGTGTACCAAGAATGTGATTCATGCTGCTCTTCTTAAATACCAGGCAGTTCCCACACGCTCACTGTTTTCCCTCTGAATTAATCCGGCCTTCAGCATCAAGAAGTGATTCCTCAGTTAATAAGTGACAAATAGGAGAAAAAAAAATGGCATTGGGTTTCTGATGTTGAGGATGCAGACTGATGAACACTTTAATCTTTGGTTATAGGAAGATAACAAAAGAAGGTAACAAAGTATGTTGAGGATGAAGTAGTTTTGTAAAAAATGTCATTCCCTGACTGATCCATAAACAGTGGTTTGGATACAGCTCTTGCCAAAAATTTCTTCCCTGCTCTTACATTCTGATCCCAAATGGAGACCAAAGTGAGAGAGAGAGAGCTGATGCAGGGCTTCATGCGAGGACTCACTTTTCAGGTGAACTCTGTGTAGTTCTTTCTCAGTAAATAAATTGTAACGGATGCTTCCTCCAGCTCCTGTCCTCTCCAAGATGTTTCATCAGCAGTGTTGGGGGAAGCATTTCAGGAGTCAGTGCTCACAGAAGTGAGTCAGCGATACATGCTATGGTAAGAACAGCAGGTTTATTTTCCTAATCCAAATTGGTTTGATCAGATGCCAGTCTATTAAATAGCTGCCCCCAAAAAGACCTGATCACATGATTGTTTTTACTTTATATTCCCTTTTCTCCCTCCCAAGATAAAAACCCATGTCTGTTTTTTTTGATCTGGTTTTGCTGGTTTTATAATTTTACATGGCAATTTGGGACTCTGTGTTTTTGTATCCTTCACTCCAGGACTAGATATAGCCTGTGGTAAATATGGACATTGTTTCTTTATTATCTACCTGGATTATTTTGATTTTCCAATCAGTGCACCTTAGAAAGGAAGAGAAGGAACAGCAATAGACAGAAGGAACAGCAACAAACAGCAATGAGACAGTGTGCTGGCAGATTTAAATGGAATTTCCAAAGGGTAAGTAAGCTTTGAGATGTCAGCTGCATTCAGTAAAGTCTGCACATTGATTACATCTCTGTAAATGTGGGATAAGTACAGAGCAAAGGTCAACAGATTAAACATATAGTTTAATCAGCAAATTATGCAAATAAACACAAATGAAATATACCATTCAACTGTTAAGATCAGTAAAGCATGCAACTCTATTAGTGAAGTGTTTGAGTGCTGGCCATCTTAAATACACACCCAATTTACTAAACTTTAAGAAAATTCAGTTGCTGGAGGAAACAGTTAAAAGAGTTTATCAGCCAAATGTCTGGGCTGACCAACATTTATTGTAATGTAGCTATCTAAAATATGGTAAAGAATAATTAGCAAAATTGGTAAAAATTAACAATAGCAACAACAAAACTGCATCTAAAACTTTTTACTCCATCACTGGAGGGTGAATATCAATTAGAAAGTGGTGAGATAATATGACTACTTGAAATACGCTGATCAATGAGGTAGAATTTACAGACACTCAACAACTACTGTACACGGCTCAAGTAGCGAGGCCCCTTCCAGCTCCTCATCTAGGTCAAAATCAGCAAAGTACTTAAATACATCCATAACTTTAAGCGTAGGAGTAGTACCATGGAAGTCTTTTGCTCGCCTGCTCCTGCTGATGTTATAGAAGTAGGGACCTGATATCAGGGCTCAGTTATGCGAATTACAGATCAGAGATTTAAAAAGAGTCAGCCTCTGAAAGACTAGAAATCTAGAGACACAAAGGATGGGGAAGAAATAGTTATTATTCTCTCCTCTCTATCTTCCTTCTCTTTTTTTTTTAATCATAATTACAGTAATTAGGTTAGAAATTTTGGATTATATCCCAGATATCATTACACATATGAATGGGCTTCCTAAGTTCACAGTTTTAACACCAATGAACAGTGTTAAAACCAATGAAGAACTGTTTATACACTTAGAAATAATAATAAAGATTTGCAAAGAAATAGTTAGTATTCTGTTAGATTAAATCTAATGAAACAGACCATTTTTGTCTCTCTGTTTGCCTTTTTTGTAATATTTAAGTCACTGTAACATGATTTTCCATGGTGGTAAGTAAATTACTTCTATTTAATGCAAGCAAGTAGAACTATTTTACAGGCTGAACTTGCATCAGTGTTTTAGTTTGGATCAGAAACATGCTTTTCAACTAATTTCTCAATGGTTCCCACTCATTTTGATTTGGTTCATACCAGGGAAACTGTTGGAGCACACTGTTGGATTTCTTTCAGAGGAAACTGTTGGAGAATGTCCCTCAGGGACACACAAAATGCCTTCCAGCTGCAGATGAGCATTCCCTCTCAGAGACCAGACCAAATCTATTTTTTACTCAAGTAAAAGAAAAGGGGAGGGAACACACCCTGTATGGGCATTGTGTAAACATTAGTTTCTCAGTGCTAATTCTTTGGCTTTAGAGATCGTCTTCTATTAGTCCTTGCTTTTTGCTAGCATACGTAGAATTACAGTGTACCAAAGTTTGATCTTCCTACTGTTGTGCACACTCCTAGAACTATGATAACTTATCTCTGTATATTGGGATCTCTGAACTTGATGCCAACCAGTGCCTCCATACTGATGGTGAAAGAGGGAAAAAACATTTGTTTTGGTTTGGTTTGGGTTTTTTTCTAGGAATATATTCTGATAATTTCATATGAGTCAAAGAGTTTTCTGTGTAAAGGAAGCCAGCACTGTCAGGTTAATACAGGATTATAGATATCCATACTTCTGGACAGGTGTAGATTGCCTCAGTGCTTGCACATGATTGCATGTAGCTTCTAAAAACATCTGAGATGCTTTTCCTTGCCTTTCCCATTCCTATTCCCCTTCCCCTCCTTCTCCTACTTCCCCTTCCCCTTTTGCTGTGAAATTTTTGAGGTGAAAAATTATGCAGCTTGGTCAAGGATCTATTTTACATAATGGACAAGTTAAAGACTACCTATATGTAGGCACATACAATTAGTATAAGTGTTTAAACCAACATTTCCATTTCAATGCCTGACTTTTGCTAGTCAGGAATTTCTGTTTGATGAAACAACTGAAAAATACAGACACAACTGAAAAACAAATCCCAGCTTTCTTTTGCAGATATATTTTACTTATTAAAACAATTAGTTACAATCTTCACACTGTCCTTAACCTTCAACAATGATAATAGATAAACATTTCACAATTTTTCTTTTCTCTTTTTTTACATAAGATGAAAAATATTCCATACTATTATGCAATCCCAAATAATTCCTGAAAACCACAAAGTCAGGTTTAATTATTTTATTATGTAACCCCTTGTCAGTATGTGCCATATTAGCTGAGAAAGTAGATGTGGGTAAATGAAAAAAGACATGACTTTACATGGTTCGGTTTATTTTTCTGGTAAAAAAGTGTTCTTGAGGAGGGTATACTGAGAATCATGCTTTCAGAGCTTTCAGAGAACTGCACAGAACAGATGCCAGCAGTTCACGTGTGTCAGACTTGTGAACATATCTCTTTTTTTCACACTGCCATATATGCTATTCACTATCAGATGCAGTTCATGGGTTCACTGCAAAGTTTTAATGGGGGGGGGTGGGGGGTGGGGGATGGGAGGCTACAGGGGTAGTATCTGTGAGGAGAGGCTAGGGGCTGTCCCATGCCGCATGGTTCCAGGCAGCTCCAACAGAAACACTGCAGGGCATGGCTGAGTCCCTGAGCCAAGATGGTGGTGCATCAGGGAAAACATAATAAAAATGCTACATACACAGAGAAGGGGAAAAAAAAAAAAAAAAAAAAAGAGAAGCATCAGAGGAAAGACCAAGGTCAGAAAAGGAGAAGAAGGAGGTGCTCCATGGCACCAGAGTGGAGATTGCCCTGCAGTGCATGGAAGGACCCAAACAGGAAGAGGTGAGAAATATGAGGAAGAAAGAGTGGCAGAGGACGTGTACTGGGCTGACCACAACCCCCCATTCCCCATCCCTGGAGGAGGGAAGCTGAGCCTGGGAATGGGGGAGAAAAGGTGGTGTTTTAATGTTTGACTTTTTGTTTCCAACTACCTGAATTAGTCATTTCACATTTATTTTAACTGATAATACATTAAGTTAGTTTTCCCTAAGTCAAGAATTCTTCGCCCACACCAGTAACAGGTAAGCAATTGCGCTGTCTTTATCTTGACCCATGAACTTTCTCATTCTTGTTCTTCCTGTTTTGTCCCCCTGTCCCACTGAGGGTGCATGGAGTGAGTGAGCAGCTGAGGAGTTTGGCTCTCAGCCAAGGCTAACCCATGACAGAGCAGCTGAGAACTGAGCAACTGATACAGTAACACCACTTTCAGTAACTGTCTTGTAATTCACACCCATACATTTTATAAGCACACATTAATGGGTAATTAGTGTAACATTGGCTGTTTATTATAACAGCACACTTTCACGATACTCTGAGCATTTATCATTTGAAATACCATTTTATTTTATATGAAGAAAAAAAGTTGGTAATCACATTTTCATAACCATCAGACTGTGTTGTATATTCCAGGGTATACATCAGAAGGCTTTCCTGGAAGATAACTGGATTTTCCATTAGAAAAATAAAAAAGAAAATAAATAAATAATGAACATCAAGGACCAGAGAAACCTGGACTTATGGATGAAGAAATATCTATCCATTATGTACATTAATCTATATGTATATATAAAGTAACTATAAAAATATGTTTTTTATGACTACA